>NW_027591989.1:10000-42500 GCF_964213995.1 Mustelus asterias
TGTTTGAGTGTGTGTGTGTAAGTGTGTAATAGGGCGTGAGTGTACAAAGTGAGTAAGTGTATAAGAGTGAGTGAGTGCGAGCAGGACAGTGCATGAGTGTTAAGTTTCAGTTTATCTACTAGTGTGACAAGTAGGTTTACATTAACACTGCAATGAAGTTACTGTGAGAATCCCCTCGTCGCCACACTCCGGTGCCTGTTCGGGTAACACTGAGGGAGAATTTAGCACGGCCAATGCACCCTAACCAGCACATCTTTCAGACTGTGGGAGGAAACCGGAGCACCCGGAGGAAACCCACGCAGACACGGGGAGAACGTGCAGACTCCGCACAGACAGTGACCCAAGCCGGGAATCGAACCCGGGTCCCTGGCGCTGTGAGGCAGCAGTGCTAACCACCGGTGATAAGGGGGAGAGTTAACAGAAAGCAGCTGGTGAGAATATACTGGCCGGTTTTAATTTAATCCAAATTCATGAATTAGAAACTTTTAACCTAAGGAATTGACATCCGAGGATTTCAGTTTAAAATCCCATTGAAGCTCCGTGTCTCTTAATGGGATGTTTTTGTCTGTATTTAGTAATTAGTGACTTCATATCTCAGCGAGATAAATAAAACTTTTTTCCAATTGATAGGGACAGCTCAATGGACAAAACTGGTGTGAGAAAGGGGCAAATCCTTTGAAAATGGAGGCAGAGAGGAGGCTTTGTTCAACTCCCATTCTTTCCCTGTCTTCAGCAGGCTGGGCAGGAAGTGTGAGCAGAGAGGGGGGGGATAGACAGATACACACTGACACAATCCCCCCAATCCACTCACTCACACATCCCCATTCCCCCTCCACTCGCTGGGTTGTGGGGAGCGGCTGCAAGGATTTTCAGGGCTGGTGTGGGGGGGTCAGGGGGTTTTTGAAATGGACGAACACGACCTACAGGGGAAAAGAAATAAAGTTTGAAACTAAACTAAAGAAACTAAAGGCAGGAGATTGCAGAATCCATTGCCTCCCTGCATTAACATATCAATAGTCAGTCTGACATTGCCATAAACTCCTCTGGGGTGAGAGGGGGAGGGGGGGTGAATTAGCATCTCAATAGAGAGACAGACATTGCAGACATGTCAGAGACTCAGGGTGGGGTTTGCATCCAGCACACTCAGGATAAATGTGAATCTGAGAGCCTTCAGTCTTAACACCAATAATCCCCCTGCACTGAAAATATTCCCACTCTGATTCAGTGTGTGTGTGTGTGTCTCAATCTGCGTTTTTACCTGTGCTTTGCTTGTGTGGACATGATGCTGAATGGACTTGAATGGAAATGCTGGACTCCTCGCTGTGATATGTTGTGTGTCTTATTGTTAAAATGGCCTTGTCTCTTTTTCTCTCTCTTTTTAACCAATTTTTATCTCTTTTTCTCCTGAGGAATTTTGAAAACTGGGGATGTGTCGAGGATCCAAAGGACGGGAATGTTTGTGACCAGGACGAGGGAGAGGAGCTTCTTCCAGAGGGAGGGCTGACTGAGGCCTGTTGCTCAGGCTTCATCCCGAGTGAGTTGTGTCTGTTTATTAACCTGATCCAGATTTAATGTTTCATATCAGAGGGAGCGAGATCTGAATGAGAGTGGAATAGAGAGAGAGAGAGAGAAACACACAGGGAGGGAACTGTCTCAATCTCTTTAGTCTCTGCTTTACAACTGACTTGTTGTGTTTGGGTGTTACTGAGAGATTGTGTAACTGAGGGGAGATCCTGGGTTTTTTGCTGTGCTATGTAATTTAAATATTTTCTTGTATTTTAATTATTTTCTCTCTCTTTCCCCAAGAATTAATATTTAGATTTTACTGAGAGATTGTGTAACTGAGAAGGGGGAATCCTGGCCTCTTGTGCTATTTAATTTAAAGAATTCTTGTATTTTAATTTATTATTTTCTCTTCTCCCCAGGAATTTGAATTTTGAAGACTGCAATGTGACTCGGAATCCTTGGACAAGGGGCTTTTCTCCAGAGGAGGATGGATGGACTGAAGCCTGTTCTATAGGCCGCAAGTGAGTTGTCGTCTCTTTATTCCCCTGATCCAGGTTTAATTTTAATCTCGCTTCCTCGGATGAACCAGTTCTGGTTCGATTGTGGGGTGTGGGGGGGCAGCTGGAGTTTGAAACCCTGGGGTTAAAATATCCCGGCTTTGCAGTTAGTCAGAAATAGGTTAACCCTTTGCTGGGTGGCAGAGAGTAAATTAAATGTCTGTAATATGAAGCTGTCTCAAAGTTAGTTTTAAATCCAAGATAACAGGGATGGGAGACAGAGCGCTGTTCCTAATTGTTGAATAAAATTCATAGAGGCCTTTATAATTCAGTTTTCAGATGTTCAGACTTTCATTGTGTCCTCTCTGCAGCTTTTCCGCCATTCTGTCTATTTCTCTCTGCTTTCTCTCTCTCTTTCTCTCCCTTTCCTTCCTCTATCTGTCTCTCTTTTTTATTCCCTCTCTCTCCCTCTTTTTCCCAGGAAGTCATATTTTGTTGGACAATCTCTCAGTAAAATCTGAGAAGGGGGAATCTTGGGCTCTTGTGCTATTTAATTTAAACATTTTCTGGTATTTTAATATATTTCTCTCTCTTTTACCCAAGAATTAATATTTAGATTTTACTGAGAGATTGTGTAACTGAGAAAGGGGAATCCTGGTCTCTTGTGCTATTTAATTTCAACATTTTCTTGTATTTAAATTAATTATATTCGATCTCTTCCCAAGGAATTCATATTTAGTTAAACAATCTGTCAGTGAAATCTTAGAAGGGGGAATCCTGGGTTCTTGTGCTATTTAATTTAAACATTTTCTTGTACTTTAATTAATTATTCTCTCTGTTCCCCAGGGATTTGAATTTTGAAGACTGCAACATGACTCGGAATCCTTGGACAAGGGGCTTTTCTCCAGAGGAGGATGGATGGACTGAGGCCTGTTCTATAGGCCGCATGTGAGTTGTCGTCTCTTTATTACCCTGATCCAGGTTTAATTTTAATCTCGCTTCCTCGGATGAACCAGTTCTGGTTCGATTGTGGGGTGGGGGGGGGTGGAGTTTAAAACCCTGGGGTTAAAATATCCCGGCTTTGCAATTAGTTACAAACACATTAACCCTTAGGTGGGTGGCAAAGAGTTAATTAAATATCTGTAATATGAAGCTGTCTAAAAGTTTGATATAAATCCAAAATATCAGGGGTGGGAGAGAGTGATATACCCGAATGTTAAATACGTTTCACAGAGGACATTACAATTCAATTTTCTGAAGTTCAGCCATTGCATTTATCTTCCCCTCTACAGCTTTCTTCCCCATTCTGTCTATTTCTCTCTGCTTTTCTCTCTGTCTCTCCCTCCAGTATTTTTTCTCATCTTCAGCTTTCTCTCCCTTCCTGTCTCTTTCCGCTCATCTCTCTCTCTCTCTCGAGCGTTCTTCCATATCTGTCTATCACTCTCCAGAATGTCTCTCTCTCTCTGGCTCCATCTTTCTTTGTGTCTCTTTAAATCTTTAATCAATAAAAACTCTCCGTTATTGTAAGCAGGGAGACAGGAATATGGCTTCGCTCGTTTCAATGCAGAGTACATGAGAGACTACAATGGGACTCAGAATCCTTGGACAAGGGGCTTTTCTCCAGAGGAGGATGGATGGACTGAGGCCTGTTCTATAGGCCGCATGTGAGTTGTCATCTCTTTATTACCCTGATCCAGGTTTAATTTTAATCTCGCTTCCTCGGATGAACCAGTTCTGGTTCGATTGTGGGATGGGGGGGCTGGAGTTTGAAACCCTGGGGTTAAAATATCCCGGCTTTGCAATTAGTTACAAACACATTAACCCTTAGGTGGGTGGCAAAGAGTAAATTAAATGTCTGTAATATGAAACTGTCTCAATTTGTTTTAAATCCAAGATAACAGGGATGGGAGACAGAGCGCTGTTCCTAATTGTTGAATAAAATTCATAGAGGCCTTTATAATTCAGTTTTCAGATGTTCAGACTTTCATTGTGTCCTCTCTGCAGCTTTTCCCCCATTCTGTCTATTTCTCTCTGCTTTCTCTCTCTCTTTCTCTCCCTTTCCTTCCTCTATCTGTCTCTCTTTTTTATTCCCTCTCTCTCCCTCTTTTTCCCAGGAAGTCATATTTTGTTGGACAATCTCTCAGTAAAATCTGAGAAAGGGGAATCCTGGGCTCTTCATAGAAATCATAGAAACCCTACAGTACAGAAAGAGGCCATTCGGCCCATCGAGTCTGCACCGACCACAATCCCACCCAGGCCCTACCCCCATATCCCTACATATTTTACCCGCTAATCCCTCTAATCTACGCATCCCAGGACACTAAGGGGCAGTTTTAGCATGGCCAATCAACCTAACCCGCACATCTTTGGACTGTGGGAGGAAACCGGAGCACCCGGAGGAAACCCACGCAAGCACGAGGAGAATGTGCAAACTCCACACAGACAGTGACCCAAGCCGGGAATCGGACCCAGGTCCCTGGAGCTGTGAAGCAGCAGTGCTAACCACTGTGCTACCGTGCTATTTAATTTAAACATTTTCTGGTATTTTAATATATTTCTCTCTCTTTTACCCAAGAATTAATATTTAGATTTTACTGAGAGATTGTGTAACTGAGAAAGGGGAATCCTGGGCTCTTGTGCTATTTAATTTCAACATTTTCTTGTATTTAAATTAATTATATTCTATCTCTTCCCAAGGAATTCATGTTTAGTTAAACAATCTCTCAGTGAAATCTTAGAGGGGGGAATCCTGGGCTCTTGTGCTATTTAATTTAAACATTTTCTTGTACTTTAATTAATTATTTTCTCTTCTCCCCAGGAATTTGAATTTTGAAGACTGCAATGTGACTCAGAATCCTTGGACAAGGGGCTTTTCTCCAGAGGAGGATGGATGGACTGAGGCCTGTTCTATAGGCCGCATGTGAGTCGTCGTCTCTTTATTACAGGGATGGGAGACAGACCGCTGTTCCTAATTGTTGAATAAAATTCACAGAGGCCTTTACAATTCAGTTTTCAGAAGTTCAAAATTTCATTTCGTCCTCTCTGCAGCTTTTCCCCCATTCTGTCTATTTCCTCTCTGCTTTCTCTCTCTCCATCCCTTTCCTTCCTCTATCTGTCTCTCTTTTTTATTCCCTCTCTCTCTCCCTCTTTTTCCCAGGAAATAATATTTTGTTGGACAATCTGTCAGTAAAATCTGAGAAGGGGGAATCTTGGGCTCTTGTGCTATTTAATTTAAACATTTTCTGGTATTTTAATATATTTCTCTCTCTTTTACCCAAGAATTAATATTTAGATTTTACTGAGAGATTGTGTAACTGAGAAAGGGGAATCCTGGTCTCTTGTGCTATTAAATTTAAACATTTTCTTGTATTTAAATTAATTATATTCGATCTCTTCCCAAGGAATTAATATTTAGTTGGACAATCTCTCAGTGAAATCTTAGCTCTTGTGCTAAACATTTTCTTGTATTTTAATTAATTATTTTCTCTTCTCCCCAGGAATTTGAATTTTGAAGACTGCAATGTGACTCAGAATCCTTGGACAAGGGGCTTTTCTCCAGAGGAGGATGGATGGACTGAGGCCTGTTCTATAGGCTTCAAGTGAGTTGTCGTCTCTTTATTACCCTGATCCAGGTTTAATTTTAATCTCGCTTTCTTGGACGAACCAGTTCTGGTTCGATTGTGGGATGGGGTGGGGTGGAGTTTAAAACCCTGGGGTTAAAATATCCCGGCTTTGCAATTAGTCACAAACAGGTTAACCCTTTGCTGGGTGGCAAAGAGTAAATTAAATATCTGTAATATGAAACTGTCTAAAAGTTTGATGCAAATCCAAAATAACAGGGGTGGGAGAGAGTGATTTACCCGAATGTTAAATAAGATTCACAGAGGACATTACAATTCAATTTTCTGAAGTTCAGCCTTTACATTTATCTTCCCCTCTGCAGCTTTCTTCCCCATTCTATTTCGCTCTGCTTTTCTCTCTGTCTCTCTCTCCAGTATTTTTCCCCTATCTTCAGCTTTCTCTCCCTTCCTGTTTCTTTCCCCCTCTCGAGCATTCTTCCATATCTGTCCATCACTCACCAGAATGTCTCTCTCTCCCTCTCGAGCATTCTTCCATATCTGTCTATCACTCTCCAGAATGTCTCTCTCTCTCTCTCTCTCGAGCGTTCTTCCATATCTGTCCATCACTCTCCAGAATGTCTCTCTCTCTCTCTCTCGAGCATTCTTCCATATCTGTCTATCACTCTCCAGAATGTCTCTCTCTGGCTCCATCTTCCTTTGTGTCTCTTTAAACCTTTAATCAACAAAAACTGTGTTATTGTAAACAGGGAGACAGGAATATGGCATCGCTCATTTCAATGCAGAGTACATGAGAGAGAGGGAAAGAAACAGCTATGGACAGAGACAACGAGTGAGAAAGAGAGGGGACAGGGACAAGGATCTAGACAGGAACATCCATCTTTACACTGAGTGAGAGAGACAGGAGCAGAGGGAGAAAAGAGAGGGAGATAGTGAAAGGGAGATGGAGGGAGTTGTAGAAACCAATCCCGGGAGGGCGATTTTAAAAAGTGTCCCGAAGGAATCAGCAGCCCCTTCCCAAACTGAAAGAGGGAGATGAGCAGCTCCTGGAGTCTGAGAGGGAGACAGGGATGGACTGGGGGGTTGTGGATATTTGAATTCAGTTTTAGGAGATTCTGTTTGTAGATTTCTCTCTCTCTGTTCATGCCTGTTCTGATGTTTCTGAGAGATTGTGTAACTGAGAAGGGGGAATCCTGCGTTTCGGTGAGATTTAATTCAAATGGTTTCTTGTATTTAATTAATTTTCTCTCTCTTTTCCCCAAGAATTCATATCTAGTTAGACAATCTCTCAGTAAAATCTGAGAAGGGGAATCCTGGGCTCTTGTGCTATTTATTTTAAATATTTTCTGGTACTTTAATTATTTTCTCTCCCTTTTCCCCAAGAATTAATATTTAGATTTTACTGAGAGATTGTGTAACTGAGAAGGGGGAATCCTGGGCTCTTGTGCAATTTAATTTAAACATTTTCTTGTATTTTAATTAATTATTTTCTCTTCTCCCCAGGGATTTGAATTTTGAAGACTGCAACGGGACTCGGAATCCTTGGACAAGGGGCTTTTCTCCAGAGGAGGATGGATGGACTGAAGCCTGTTCTATAGGCCGCATGTGAGTTGTCTCTTTATTAACCTGATCCAGGTTTAATTTTAATCTCGCTTCCTCGGATGAACCAGTTCTGGTCGATTGTGGGGTGTGGGGGGCTGGAGTTTGAAACCCTGGGGTTAAAATATCCCGGCTTTGCAATTAGTCGCAAACACGTTAACCCTTTGGTGGGTGGCAGAGTAAATTATGTATGAAACTGTCTATAAGTTTGCTTTAAATCTAAAATAACAGGGGTCGGAGACAGAGCAATGAACCTAATTGTTGAATAAAATTCACAGAGGCCTTTACAATTCAGTTAACAGATGTTCAGATTTTCATTTCATCCTCTCCACAGCTTTTCCCCCATTCTGTCTATTTCTCTCTGCTTTTCTCTCCATTTCCTTCCTCTATCTGCCTCTCTTTATTCTCTCTCACTCCCTCTTTTTCCCAGGAATTAATATTTAGTTGGACAATCTCTCAGTAAAACCTGGAAAGGGGCAATCCTGGGATTTTGTGCTGTGTAATTTTCATTCTGGGTGTCCCGGGGGGGTTTGATTTCACTGTCTCAGCCCCTCTCTGCCTCACTCTCTCTCTCTCTCTGTATAAACTTTTCCCAAATTACAAAACTCTCAACACAGCTGACTGCACCTTGTGGGATCTTGCTGGGGATTTTGTTTTAAAAAGGGGTGTTTTCTCAGAGGCAGTTTAAACCTTTCAGGGGACTGCGGGGAAGTCTCCAGACTTGGGACAACACACACACAGGGTTGGGGGCTGGGGTTGGCGGGCGGGGAGGTGGGCAGTCAGGTATACTGGTATTCTGGGAGACTGATATTCCCAACAAGGGCCAGAGGTCTCAGTGCTGAAACATATTAAACTGTTCAAACAGAGGCAGGCAGAAAGCCATGAGGCTTCAGAGCTCCCTGTAGATGCAAAGGTAACTCTGTCAAAAAGTAGCCACATGTGAAGTGGAAACACCTTCCCTCAGCTTGTTACACACTGACCTTTCCACAACCCCAACATGTTTACAAACACTCGCTGCAGTTTCTGCAAACTTTGTATCAAACTGCCTCCCACTCTGCTCAATACTGACCCCCTCTCAACCTGGCACTGAACTAGTGTCTGAATTGAGACAGAGACACAGAGACAGAGGTTTTAAAGTTGAAAGTTTTAAAGTTTGATTATTAGTGTCACAAGTAAGGCTTACATTAACACTGCAATGAAGTGACTGAGAGAGACAGAGACACACAGAGACATAGATAAAGAGACAGAAAGAGACAGAGAGGATATTTAAAGTTTGTTTATTCGTGTCACAAGTAAGGCTTACATTAACGCTGCAGTTACTGAGAGAGACAGAAAGAGAGAGTTTTTAAAGTTGAAAGATTTAAAGTTTATTTCTTAGTGTCACAAGGCTTACATTAACACTGCAATGAAGTTAGTGAGAAAGACAGAGATAGAGGGAGCATCCAGAGTGGGTTCAGTAACACATTTATTGATCAGATATCTCTCTCTGTGACTCTTTAGCGATGAGATATTCAGCCAGGATGGTTTCACTGACCCTCTTCAGCAGGCAGATATTCCCAAATCCAGCCTAGGTCTCAGACACACACACACACCACTCACACATTCCCTCTGCTCTGTCCAAGGGAATATTTTAATCCAGGAATTTCTATTTTATATTTACAGGGTGAGGGGGGGGGAGAAACTCAACTCAAAAATCCTGCAGTCTCTCCAAGCTGCTTTTAAATTTCAATTCAAACCCTGGGCCACATGGGAAGCTGCAGAGATTGGGAAACTTACCAAACCCAGTTTGTGTGTGTGAGTGTCTGCAGCTTTTGTGTCTTTGAACTTGCGAGGGTGCCAGGGAGAGAATGTCACTGTCTTCACCTCTCTCTCTGCCTCTCTGTATAAAAAAATCACCAAATTAAACCACACTCAATAATGCGACCATACACAATTAATTATCAAATATCTGTCTCTCTCGCTTTATCTCTGTCTCTCCCCGTCTCTCTCTCTCCCTGTCCTCTCTCTCCCTGTCTCTTCTCGAGCAGAAACAGATGGAGACAGAGAGGCAGGGAGAGAGAGGAAGAGGGAGGGATGGAAACAGCTGGAGTTGTGGGTTAGATGCAGGGGGAGAGACACAGGCTGTTAGAGGGAGGGGGGGTTTCAGTGAGGGACAGGGTCTCCAGTTTAATTCTGAGGGTCCTGAGAGAGGGATTTCACTCTCTCAGCCCCTCTCTGGCTCCCTCACTCTGTATAAACAATTCCCAAATGTAAAAAATGCTCAACACAGCTGACTGCACTTTGTGGGATCTTGCTGTGCACCACAGGGATTTTAGTTTTAAAAAGGGTTACTTTTAAGAGGGAGTTCCGGCCTTTCTGGAGATTTGGGATGATGCAGACACACACACAGACACACACAGGGTAGTGAGTGGGGAAGGGGGCTCACAGCAGGCAAGAGAGTGGGGGAGGGGTGGGGGGAGGACTGTGTCCCATCTGATTCAGGTTCACATTGCTGCTGCTACTGTGGGATCTTGCTGTGCACACACTGGGCCTGTGGCCTTTGCCTGCACAGCAACAGCGCCCACACTTTTTATTTTCAAACAAAATCTGGCTCAGGGACCGCAAAGTGGGTTCAAGGAAAAAGCTTGAAAAGGGGTCGGGTAAATTCAAGCACTTTAATCACCGAGGCATCGTAGGCTCTTGAGCAAGTGCTGGGGAATGGGAGGAGGATAGATTGGGATTTGATGGCCAGCATGGAGCTGGTGGGCCGAAGGGCCTGTTTCTGTGCTGTGTGACTCCAGATTCTTTTCTCTCTCTCTTTTCCCAGGAATTTCTATTTGGATGGGGGGGGGGGGGTATAGAATTTCTCTGTCTCTCCAGTGTTCTTACCAATCCCAGCACCCCTCCCCTCTCTCTCTCCCCAGACATTCCTGTCTATATTTCATCTTTCAATAAAATGTTTAAGAAAACACCAATGTGAATTGTTGTCAATTTAATTTGGGAAGAGAGAGAGAGAGAGAGAGGAGTGGATCCCATTTCCCACACACTCTCCTGCAGTCCTCACCCACAACATTTATTTAATCTGGCCCTCACCAGGTTGTGTGTGTGTGGGATCTTGCTGTGCACACAGGTGGGTCTGGCTCCCTATTCCTCGCACTGTGACCGTGAGCAGAACTTTAAACAGGAAAGATGTTGGGGAGGCGGAGGAGGCAGAGAGAGAGACATAGAAATGGAGGGAGAGCTAAACAGAGAGGGTGTGGGGGGGAGGGGTGTGAGAGGGTCTCAGGAGGGGCAGGGGGAAAGAGACACAGAGTCTGGGGCTGCCCTCCTCCATCGTGGGACTGGCAGTGGGATCTTGCTGTGCAGAATTACCTTCATTGTCATTTGAATCATTCATTCATTGACTAAGGGAGGGTGGGGGTGTGATTGTGGGATTATAAATATTGTTACCACGCTGAGGTGATGTTTCCCTCTGCGCTATTTTGTAACCCCCCCAAAGAGATACACCTTGCCTCGTAATCTTAAGTGTGTGTGAGACAGGAGGAAGCTACTGGTTTTAGACAGATGTGCAGAAGGAGGTCATTCGGCCCATCTAGTCTGTACCGACCACAATCCCAACCAGGCCCTATTCCCATGACCCCACACTTTTAACCTGCTAATCCCCCTGACACTAGGGTCAATTTAACACGGCCAATCCACCGAACCCGCACAGCTTTGTGCTGTCGGAGGAATTGGTAAATTAAAGCAGGATCTGACACTCTCTGTATCAGGAACAACTAACAGGTCTTTAATTTAGACTGGGTGACAACCTTATTAAAACAATGAACAAACTGAATAAACTCCCCAGTAGAATGCTGTTCCAATGACAAGACTCACTCAGGAACAATGAAATAAATCATTACAGAATAGAGTCACTCTCAAATAATATAATACCAGGCGTCTGTTGGAAGTGTGAACTTGCTTCTGCTGCTTGGGTCTGGAATACTTTCTGAGTTGGTTTCTGCTTCTATTTAGATGGTGATGTGATGAAGCTGTATATATTACTGCAGGATTCAGTATCAGACTCTCCCTCCTTCAATCTAAAGAGGCAGCAAGGTCGCTCCCTCCCCGTTATTTCCCCCTGTCCCGGGTTTAAATACCCAGAATTTCCTCACAGTATTCCTGCAATTTGAGTGGCTTGAGGCTGTCACCAACGCTCCAATTTGAATGCAATTGGTTGTGTGTGTTTGAGAGCTTGTTTTAAAATCATTGACCCAATTCAAAGCCTGTTTTGCTCTCTGGAAGGGGACAGGGGGTGGGGGAAGCACAGGTTACCTTTTCCCCCCTCCCTCCTCCCAGGCCCTGTCCGGGAGGTTTCGGGGCTGGAGGGGATTGTTCTGGTGAACTGGCCGGGGCCTGGGGAACCTGTTCTTTGTCCAGGATGTATAATGCAGCCTCTGTGACCAGGCCTCAATCCCAGGCCTAACCTCAGGAAGGCTTTTGCATTTTGCTCCTTTTCCAAACAGTGCCTGTGTTTAAATCGATGGGACTCGACGGTCGAATAAAACCTGCAGCAGCCACTTTAATACAAAGAACAGCACAGCACAGGAACAGGTCCTTTGGCCCTCCAAGCCTGCGCCGATCATGTTTACCTATCGAGACCAATGGCCTGTATCCCTCTCTACCCCGTTTGTTCATGTGTCTATCCAGATAAGTCTTAAATGTCACTAATGTATCTGCCCCAACCACCTCACTTGGCAGCGCATTCCAGGCCCCCACCACCCTCTGTGTAAAAACCTTCCCCGCACATCTCCACTCAACCTTTCCCCCCTTATCTTGAACTTGTTCCCCCTTGTAATTATCATTTCTGTCCTGGCAAAAAGCTCCCAACTGTTTATCCTCGCCACACCCCTCATAATTTTATAAACTTCCCGCTGGTCGTCCCTCAGCCTCCGTCTTTCCAGGGAGAACAATCCCAGTTTATTCAATCAATCCTCACAGCCAATACCCTCCATACCAGGCAACATCCTGGTCAACCCTTTCATTGGATTTGGGATGTGATTGTGGGTTTTCCTGCTATATCTCTTTCTCTTCAATCTTTCTCCCGTGATTGTGAGTTATCAGGGAGGGAGAGAGAGAGAAAGGGATGGTAACAGAGAGAGAGAGAGAGAGAGAGGGCAAAGGCAGAGGGGCAGGGAGAGGAGAGAGATTGGAGGGGAGTGGGTTAGAGGGGGGGGGGGTGGGGGGGGGAGCCTCCGCTGTGCACTCACAGCCCAGCCAGCTCCCCAGTCTCTGGTTCGGTGCATTAACCCACTCTGGTGCATTAACAGGCGCCAGAGTGTGGCGACTAGGAGAATTTCACAGTAACTTCATTGCAGTGTTAATGTAAGCCTTACTTGTGACTAAGAAATAAACTTTACTTTACTCTGAGATAAAGACCCTCACTCACAGCCTCCCAGAAGGTGGGATTTAGAAACAGCGACTGTGTAACTGAGGCTGAATCTGTGCTGTTGTGTTTGAAAATATATTTTCCTCATATTTGATGTGTTGTAAAGATATTGGAATCTGGCTGCTGCCACATTGCAGTGAGAGAGAGATCTGGCTTTGCAGGAGGAGCTTCCCTCCCCATTTCCCCATGGAAATCACTGAGAAATAGCAAACGTGGCCCACAACACGTCATTATTTGAAACGGTCAGACAGAAACTTATCAGAGAGAGCATTTTAATCCCCATTCATCCCCAGACGGAGAAACAGAGCAGAGATCAGGACAGATTATCCAGAGTAGGAGAGACCGGGGCAGAGATGGGTTTGGATATATATATATATATATAGATCTGGGGGGAAAGCAAAAGAGACACAGAGGGGGCTGGACAGGTTCAGAGATAGAGGGAGAGAGAAACAGCGAGAGAAAGAGGGAATCAGAGAGAGGTGGGACTCTGCTCGAAGTGGAAGGTTCCCAGTTCAGATCGAATGTACTAACAGCACCAATGCTGGAGTGACTTATTATTTTCATTTGGGGTGGGGGAGAGATGGAGGGGAGAGAGAGGGAGACGTGTGGTTCCCTCATTTCCCACTCACTTCACCCCAATCCTCACTTCAAAATCACTTTGTATCTGGCCCTGTTCAAGCTGTGTGTGGGATCTTGCTGTGCACTCATGCTCTGTCCCCCCTGCCCCATATTCCTCACACTATGACAGAGCCCCATGCTTTAAACATGAAAAGATGGAGAGGAAGGCGGGTGGGGTAGAGAGAGAGGAACAGAGAATGGGTGGGGAGTGTGGGGGGGCTCAGTGGAGGGGGGTAGGGGGATAGAGACAGAGGCTCTGGGGGTGGGGGGGGGGGGTGTCCTCCTGCAGTGTGGGACTCCCTGTGGGATCCTGATTGCAGCATTCCCAGTCTCTCTCTCTCTCACTGTGAAGCACTCGGGAGGGAGAGGGAGCTGAAATTCAAATTCCTGAGCCTGGGGGAAAGGCTTGTTCTCAATCCCAGAGTCCTGCTTGTGTTTTTAGACAGGGCGCTGGGATCTGTGGGTGTGGCTTTCTAAAGACACAACGCTGGATGGTTCGTTTTGGTTTTCTCAGCATTTCTTTTCAATATTTACATTTCTCAAACACCACATCTTTAACCTTATATATGCAGCTTCATAACCATATTACAGAGAGACAGAGAGAAAGAGACAGAGAGGGGGGGAGAGAGAGAAAGGGAGAGAGAGACAGAGAGGGGAGAGTGAGGGAGAGCAGGAAAGGGCAGCAAGAGGTGAGGTTTGTGGGGGGTGCAGTGAGGGGGTGGGGGAAGAGACACAGGATCTGGGGGTCTCTCGTGTGGAGGGAGAGAGAGGGAGAAGTGTGGTTCCCTCATTTCCCACTCACTTTACCCCAATCCTCATTTAAAAATCACTTTGTATCTATCTGGCCCTGCTCAGACTGTGTGTGTGGGATCTTGCTGTGCCCTCATGCTCTGTCTCCCCTCCTCATATTTCCCGCACCGTGACAGCGCCCCACATTTTAAACATAAAAAGATGGAGGGGAAGGAGGGTGGGGTAGAGAGAGGAACAGAGAAGGGGTGGGGAGTGTGGGGGGGCTCAGTGGAGGGGGGTGTAGCGGGATAGAGACAGAGGCTCTGGGGGTGGGGGGTGTCCTCCTGCAGTGTGGGACTCTCTGTGAGATCCTGATTGCAGCATTCCCAGTCTCTGAGAGAGAAAGAGAAAGACAGGGAGGGAGGGAGGGAGGGAGGAAGAGAGAGAGAGAGAGAAAGAGAAAGAGGGGGAAAGTCAGAGAGAGAGAGAGACAGAGAGAGAAAGAGAGAGAGAGAGACAGGCAGGGAGAAAGAGAGAGAGAAACAGTGTGAGGGAGAGAGAGAGAAAGACAGAGAAAGATGGAGGGAGTGGGAGAGAGAGAGAGAAAGATGGACGGAGAGAGAGAAAGGCAGACAGGGAGTGAGAGAGAAAGATGGAGGGAGTGGGAGAGAGAGAGGGGGAGAGTGAGGGGGAAAACAGGAAAAGAAAGCAAGAGGTGAGGTTTGTGGGGGTGCAGTGAGGGGGTGGGGGAAGAGACACAGGATCACAGTGACCCGAGCCGGGAATTGAACCCGGGTCCCTGGAGCTGTGAGGCAGCAGCGCCAACCACTGTGCCACTGTGTGGCCCTACAGCCTCAGCCCCTCTCTGCCTCACTCTCCCTCTGTATAAACATTTCCCAAATTAAAACACACAACACAGCGAACTGCACCTTCTGGGATCTTCCAGAGCACCACAGAGATTGTGTTTTAAAAAGGGTTTGGCTTCGTTTTAAGAGGGACTTCAACCCTTTCTGAAAATTTGGGATGAGACACACACAGACAGATACACACACAGGCGCACGCACACACACACACAGACACACACACACACAGGGTAGTGAGTGGGGAAGGGGGCTCACAGCAGGCGAGAGTGTTGGGTGTGTGTTGGGGAGGACTGTGTCCCATCTGATTCAGGTTCACATTGTTGCTGCTGCTGCTGTTGTTGTGGGATCTTGCTGTGCACACACAGGGCCTGTGGCCTTTGCTCGCACTGCAACAGCGACCACACTTTATTAAACAAAATCTCGCTCACGGACCGCAAAGTGGGTTCAAAGGAAAGAAAGTGGAAACGGGGTCACGTAAATTAAAGCACTTAAATCACCGAGGCATCGTAGGCTGTGCAGCAAGTGCTGGGGAATGGGGGGAGTATAGATTGGGATTTGACGGCCAGCATAGACCTGGTGGGCCGAAGGGCCTGTTTCTGTGCTGTGTGACTCCAGATTCTCCTCTCTCTTTTCCCAGGAATTTCTATTTGGATGGAGGGTTCATAATTTCCCTGTCTCTGTCTCTCCAGCGTTCTTCCCAATCTCTGCACCCCTCCCCTCTCTCTCTCCCCAGACATTCCTGTCTATATTTCACCTTTCAATCAAATGTGAAGGAAAACACCAATGTGAATTTTTTTGATTTAATTTCAGGGAGGGAAAGACAGAGAGAGAGAAAGAGAGAGACAGGGAGGGGGGGAAGGAGAGAAAGACAGAGAGAGAGAGAGAGAAAGGCAGCCGAATAAAACCTGCAGCAGCCGCTTAAATCCATCGGATTGGGGATGTGATTGTGGGTTTTCCTGCTGCATCTCTCTCTCCCATCTTTCTCCTTTGATTGTGAGTTATCAGGGAGGGAGAGAGAAAGGGAGGGTAACAGAGGGAGATCAAAGGCAGAGGGGCAGGGAGAGGAGACACACTGGAGGGGCGGGGTGGGTTCGGGGGGGGTCCTCTGCTCTGCACTCACAGCCCAGCTCCCCAGTCTCTGGGGAAAAGACCCTCACTCACACCCTCCCAGAAGGTGGGATTTGTAACCAGCGGCTGTGTGACTGAGGCTGAATCTGTGCTGTTGTGTTTGAAAAGATTTTTTCCCAATATAAAGATATTGGAATCTGGCTGCTGCCACATTGCAGTGAGAGAGAGATCTGGCTTTGCAGGAGGAGCTTCCCTCCCCATTTCCCCACGGAAATCACTGAGAAATAGCAAGCGTGGCCCACAACACGTCATTATTTGAAACGGTCAGACAGAAACTTATCAGAGAGAGCATTTTAATCCCCATTCATCCCCAGACGGGGAAACAGAGCAGAGATCAGGACAGATTATCCAGAGTAGGAGAGACCGGGGCAGAGATGGGGTTTGGATATATATAGATCTGGGGGGAAAGCAAAAGAGACACAGAGGGGGCTGGACAGGTTCAGAGATAGAGGCAGAGAAACAGGCAGAGAGAAAGAAACAGCGAGAGACAGAGGGAATGGGAGAGGTGTGACTGTGCTCGAAGTGGAAGGTTCCCTGTTCATATTGAATGTACAAACAGCCCCAATCCTGGAGTGACTTGTCATTATTTTTATTTGGGGTGGGGGAAGAGATGGAGGGGGGGAGCAAGGGAGAGAGAGGGAGAAGTGTGGTTCCCTCATTGCCCACTCACTTTAGCCCAATCCTCACTTAAAAATCACTTTGTATCTGGCCCTGCTCAGACTGTGTGTGTGGGATCTTGCTGTGCCCTCCTCCCCGCCCCATATTCCCTGCACTGTGACAGCGCCCCACACTTTAAACATGAAAAGATGGAGAGGAAGGAGGGTGGGGTAGAGAGAGAGGAATAGAGAATGGGTGGGGAGTGTGGGGGGGCTCAGGGGAGGGGGGGTAGGGGGATAGAGACAGAGTCTCTGGGGGTGGGGGGTGTCCTCCTGCAGTGTGGGACTCCCTGTGGGATCCTGATTGCAGCATTCCCAGTCTCTCTCTCTCTCTCACTGTGAAGCACTCGGGAGGGAGAGGGAGCTGAAATTCAAATTCCTGAGCCTGGGGGGAAAGGCTTGTTCTCAATCCCAGAGTCCTGCTTGTGTTTTTAGACAGGGCGCTGGGATTTGTGGGTGTGGATGGAGAAGATTGTTCTGTTTAACTGGGGGGTGGGAGAGAGGGGGGTTTGTTCTTTCTACCGGAGGAATAATGCAGCCTCTGTGACTAGGCCTCACTTCACGGCCTAAATCTCAGCAGCACTTTTGCATTCGCTTAATTCCCCAACAGGGTTTAAGTGGCTGAATTCAATGGTTCAATAAAATGTGAAGCAGCCGCTTCAGGGTGGGATTGTGGATTTTCCAGCTCCCGCCCCCTTCTCATTTCCCTTTTGATTGTGAGTTTTATTTTAAACGGTCAGACAGAAACTTAGAGAGAGCATTTCAATCCAGATTCGCCTCGAGATAGAGAAACAGAGCAGAGATCAGGACAGGTTATCCAGAGACAGGAGCAGAGACGGGGTATTGGACAGATAGAGATCTGGGGGGAAGTGTGTAAGAGACGGAGAGGGAGAAACAGAGTGAGGGGAGAGAGGTGACTGATAGAAGTGGGAACTTCATTGGGGCCTCCTGTGTTTTTTCACTGGCCTGTCTCTGGAGTAAAGCCCCCAGAATGCTTTGATGTGTTTAATAAATTCAATATCGGGACAGTCAGGAGGCAGTTGGAAGTTCATTGCATTTGAAACGTGTTCCCATTTTGTCAGGGTTTAATAATGAGGAGGTGAAAATGAATGTTTCCCCCACCTCCCCCAGTGAGATTGTGAATTTCAGCAAGTCCTGGGATCTTGCTGTGCCTTTTATTGTTTATAATCAGCTTTTGTTTTGTGTTTAATCAAATTTCACTTTATTTTCTCTTTCTCTCTTCCAAGGAGAATTCCTTTGGAAACTTTGGCGATGCAGAGAGCGAATAGTTTTGCCGTGAGGAATCCTCGGACAAGAGCTATAACCAGAGAGAAAAATATTAATAAAAGTCCCCGTGTCTTGGTCGTTCATTTTTATTCACAGATAGACTGGTGGGGCTTTTACACGGAGGGTTAGTGGTCTGTGTGTCAGGGGGAGGGGGTATTCCCAGTGATCCCTGCTCCAATGTAATCCCAGATTTCAATCCCTCTCCCTGAAGCTCTGTCTGTGCAACTCCCCCATCCTCAGAACTGTTTCTCCACATCTTTCCAATCCCTGTCTCTCCCCATCCTTTATACCTCAGCCTCTCAAAATGGCAGCATCTTTCTCCCTTTTCTCTCATTCTCTCTATCTTTCACTCTCTCTCTGAAACTTTGTCACTGTCTTGCCAAAGCCCCACTTTCTATTTATCTCGACATCTCACTTTGTATCTCAGCCTCTCTGCACATCTCTCTCTCCCTCTCTGTGGATCATTTTATCTCAATCACAGCAGCCTCCTCTCCATCTCTCTCTCGCTCTATCTATCTCTGCTCCCTCTCTGACTCATTCTGTCTGAAGTACAGCAGCATTCTCTCTATCTCCATCTTTTCACAGTAACTTCATTGCAGTGTTAATGTAAGCCTACTTGTGACGAATAAAATTTGAACTTTAACTCTGCTTCTCTGTCTTATCTCTCTAGCTATCTGCTTGACTCTCTCTATCTCTCTCTGCTTCCCCCTCTCTCTATCTCTGCCTCCCCCTGACTCAGTCTGTTTGAATTAAAGTAGCATCCTCTGTCTCTATATCTCTATCTGTTCTCTGCTTCCCTCTCTCTGTGAATCATTGTCTGAATCACAGCAGATTCCTCACTAACTCCATCTCTATATCTCTGTCTCTTATCTCTGCTCCCTCCCTTCTCTGTGAATCAATGTCTGAATTACAGTCGCATCCTATCTCCATCTCTATATCTCTCTGCCTCTTATCTCTCTCTGTATCTGATCTCTGCTTCCCTCTCTCTGTGAATCATTCTGTCTGAATTACAGTAGCATTCTCTCTAACTCCATCTCTATATCTCTCTGCTTCTCTGCCTCTTATCTCCCTCTCTGCTCTCTCGTGGGGGACGGGCCAGATCACGGGTTTGCTGTTCACAAGCAGCAAAGGCCCAGGAACGCAGAGGGAGGGAATCGGGGGCAATTCAGAGGGATTCAGCACTGCTGAAAGGGGGGAGTGTGTAATACAGGGGCTTGTTCAGAGCCAGGGGCTATTAGACAGAGAGGGAAGGGGCTGGTGGGGGAGGCTGTTGTACAAGAGGGGGGAATATTATAACACAGGCTGACCAGAGTCAGGGGTTATCAGAGAAAGGGGGCAATTGAGGGGGGGGGGGGAATCAGACAGGGGGTCTGTTGTACAGGATGGGGGTGCGGGATGTTATAACACAGGCTGCTCAGTGTCAGGGGAATTAGTCGTTTGAACGTTAATGTTTAAAATGGGCAGAGTTTCCACATCCAACTCCACCAGGAGCTGTTTACAGGGGGGTGGTGGACGGGGATAGATGTGTGGTGGGGGGGGGGGGGGGGGGGGTTACTAATTAGAAGGGGGGGGATCTGTCAGTCCAGAGGCTGTTCACAGGGAGGGAGTGGGAATTTGCCAGGTTGAGAGGGGTGGGGGGAAAGAGGGGAACTTAGAGGGATATTCAGCCGGGGGGCTTTGAAGATGGTTTGGGCAGTGGGGGAGCGGGGTACGGGGCTCAGAGGGAAGGATCGGGAGATTTAGAGGGATTGTGAGGAGGGACAACAGATTTGGCTGGAGTGGGGGGGGGGGGGGGGGGGGGAATTGGGATTGGAGAAGATTGGGCAGAGAGGATCAGGGGGAGGGGCAGAGAGGATCGGGAGGAGGGGCAGAGAGAGATTGGGCAGAGGGGAGGTTCAGAGAGGTTTAAGTGGAGGGACTGAGAGTGGGTTTGGGCAGTGGGGATTTAAAGGGGGTTTTGGGGGGTGGGGAACCTGGAGGGGAGAGGGGAATTTGGGGGTGAGAGATTGAGTGCGGCAGGTTTAGGATTGGGAGTGGGTTCAGGAGTCGGGGGGGATTAGGCTCAGTGGGGGTTGGGTCTGTCGGTGGGTGTGGGGTTCGGGTCTGTCGGTGGGGGTGGGGTTCGGGTCTGTCGGTGGGGGTGGGGTTCGGGTCTGTCGGTGGGGGTGGGGTTCGGGTCTGTCGGTGGGGGTGGGTGTGGGGTTCGGGTCTGTCGGTGGGGGCTGGGTCTGTCGGTGGGGGTGGGGTTTGGGTCTGTCGGTGGGGGTGGGGTTTGGGTCTGTCGGTGGGGGTGGGGTTTGGGTCTGTCGGTGGGGGTGGGGTTTGGGTCTGTCGGTGGGGGTGGGGTTTGGGTCTGTCGGTGGGGGTGGGGTTTGGGGACAGGAGTTCAGGAGCTGGGGAGGGGCCCCTATGGATAGGGCTGGGATTTGGGGGGAGGGGGGGTGAAATCCTGGTGGGACTGGAGGGTCTCAGAGGAATTGGTCAGGGCGGGTCTGAGAGGGGGGGACAGCTCGGGGGGGGGAACAAGCGGGGGGGGGGGGGGGAACAAGCGGGGGGCGGGCAGTCGGGGGGCGGGCAGTCGGGGGGCGGGCAGTCGGGGGGCGGGCAGTCGGGGGGCGGGCAGTCGGGGGGGCGGGCAGTCGGGGGGCGGGCAGTCGGGGGGCGGGCAGTCGGGGGGCGGGCAGTCGGGGGGCGGGCAGTCGGGGGGCGGGCAGTCGGGGGGCGGGCAGTCGGGGGGCGGGCAGTCGGGGGGCGGGCAGTCGGGGGGCGGGCAGTCGGGGGGCGGGCAGTCGGGGGGCGGGCAGTCGGGGGGCGGGCAGTCGGGGGGCGGGCAGTCGGGGGGCGGGCAGTCGGGGGGCGGGCAGTCGGGGGGCGGGCAGTCGGGGGGCGGGCAGTCGGGGGGCGGGCAGTCGGGGGGCGGGCAGTCGGGGGGCGGGCAGTCGGGGGGCGGGCAGTCGGGGGGCGGGCAGTCGGGGGGCGGGCAGTCGGGGGGCGGGCAGTCGGGGGGCGGGCAGTCGGGGGGCGGGCAGTCGGGGGGCGGGCAGTCGGGGGGCGGGCAGTCGGGGGGCGGGCAGTCGGGGGGCGGGCAGTCGGGGGGCGGGCAGTCGGGGGGCGGGCAGTCGGGGGGCGGGCAGTCGGGGGGCGGGCAGTCGGGGGGCGGGCAGTCGGGGGGCGGGCAGTCGGGGGGCGGGCAGTCGGGGGGCGGGCAGTCGGGGGGCGGGCAGTCGGGGGGCGGGCAGTCGGGGGGCGGGCAGTCGGGGGGCGGGCAGTCGGGGGGCGGGCAGTCGGGGGGCGGGCAGTCGGGGGGCGGGCAGTCGGGGGGCGGGCAGTCGGGGGGCGGGCAGTCGGGGGGCGGGCAGTCGGGGGGCGGGCAGTCGGGGGGCGGGCAGTCGGGGGGCGGGCAGTCGGGGGGCGGGCAGTCGGGGGGCGGGCAGTCGGGGGGCGGGCAGTCGGGGGGCGGGCAGTCGGGGGGCGGGCAGTCGGGGGGCGGGCAGTCGGGGGGCGGGCAGTCGGGGGGCGGGCAGTCGGGGGGCGGGCAGTCGGGGGGCGGGCAGTCGGGGGGCGGGCAGTCGGGGGGCGGGCAGTCGGGGGGCGGGCAGTCGGGGGGCGGGCAGTCGGGGGGCGGGCAGTCGGGGGGCGGGCAGTCGGGGGGCGGGCAGTCGGGGGGCGGGCAGTCGGGGGGCGGGCAGTCGGGGGGCGGGCAGTCGGGGGGCGGGCAGTCGGGGGGCGGGCAGTCGGGGGGCGGGCAGTCGGGGGGCGGGCAGTCGGGGGGCGGGCAGTCGGGGGGCGGGCAGTCGGGGGGCGGGCAGTTTAATAATTCATTCCCTCGTCATAAATGGTAACATTTTATGACATTTCTAATTAATTGCTGTACCTGTATATTAGCCCCTTTTGATTCATGCCCAAGGACGGCCCAATCCCTCTGTCCCTCAGAATGTTGTGATCTCGCACCATTTAGTTATTAAGTGTATTTTATATTCATCAGGCCAAAATGTACATTTTCACATCCGCCCACATTAAACACAATTTGGCGAAGCTTTGCCAATTCACTGAACTACTTATGTCCCTTCATCGTCCCCTTACATCCTCATCACCATTTATTTTCCAATCTATCGTTGTGTCGTCAGCAAACTTAAAATCCATACCTGCTCTGTGACATATCACTGTGTAATCTAACAATTAATCCAGTTCCCCTGGATTACTGCTCTGTGACATTTCACTGTGTAATCTAACAATTAATCCAGTTCCCCTGGATTACTGCTCTGTAACATATCACTGTGTAATCTAACAATTAATCCAGTTCTCCTGGATTACTGCTCTGTAACATATCACTGTGTAATCTAACAATTAATCCAGTTCTCCTGGATTACTGCTCTGTAACATATCACTGTGTAATCTAACAATTAATCCAGTTCCCCTGGATTACTGCTCTGTAACATATCACTGTGTAATCTAACAATTAATCCAGTTCCCCTGGATTACTGCTCTGTAACATATCACTGTGTAATCTAACAATTAATCCAGTTCCCCTGGATTACTGCTCTGTAACATATCACTGTGTAATCCAACAATGAATCCAGTTCCCCTGGATTACTGCTCTGTGACATATCACTGTGTAATCCAACAATTAACCCAGTTCTCCTGGTTTATGTTTCCCTGTATCAATGTGTCATGGAACCCACTCCTGATACCGTGATCACACAAACACGGTGAGGGCGCTCCCTCTGGTGGTGATCTGAGGTAAATGGCCTCTGCTTGGGAGATCAGTGAATTCTCAGACTACTGGAGGATCTTGTTGCAGGAATACACTGCTGTATTTTTCTTAGGAATAAGAAAAATACAGCACCGTAATCCTGCAACAAGATCCTCCAGTAATTATAAATTGCCCCTCTGGAACTTTTGTATCTCTCCCCTCTCACCTTAAACCTATGCCCTCTGCTTTTAGACTTCCTTATCTTTGGGAAAATATATTGACTATCCAGCTGATCTGTGCCCCTCATTATTTTATCGACCTCTATAACATCACCCCTCAGCCTCCTACGCTCCAGAGAAAAAAGTCCCAGTCTATCCAGCCTCTCCTTATAACTCAAACAATCAAGTCCCGGTCGCATCCTCGTAAATCTTTTCTGCAGCCCTTCTAATTTAATAATATCCTTTCTATAATAGGGTGACCAGAACTGTACACAGAATTCCAAGTGTGACCTTACCAATGTCTTGTCCAACTTCAACAAGACGTCCCAACTCCAGTGCTTATCTGAAATACGGCTGAAGGGGAAAATTATTAACCAATTTACAATGTTTTTGACAGAATACATAAGACACTACAAACAAAGAGTTAAATGATTCTTGAAACAAGGATAATAAGGGAATGAAACAAATACTTTACAAATATGTGGATGCAATAAGAGAATTAAATAAATAACTATGCTTATCTTAGAAATCTTAGAAACTCTACAGCACAGAAAGAGGCCATTCGGCCCATCGAGTCTGCACTGACCACAATCCCACCCAGGCCCTACCCCCATATCCCTACATATTTTGCCCGCTAATCCCTCTAATCTACGCATCCCGGGACACTAAGGGGCAATTTTAACCTGGCCAATCAACCTAACCCGCACATCTTCTTATGTTCTCTGTTCACTTTTTTTCCATGTTATTGTCTGGAGTTGTGGATAGTAATGGCTGAGGCTCCAATAAATACCCTCAGCTATCAGGTACTGGCTTTCGAATTGAAGCCGATGTTTCTGCCTCAGGGGCACAGACGCGATCCACTGTGACACAGGAGTTCATCTCTTAATATCAAAGGAGGTAGAACAGAGACCGAGCTGAGGTGCTCAACATCATGTGGTTTTGTTAAAGTAAATCGCATGTCACAGTTTCCGCCGGCAGAACTTTGGAAAAGACAAGCGTCTACTTTAGGAGGTGAGAGTGCAATGGAAAGATGAGATTCATTGATTACTCTGCGATTTGTTAAACTTGGAAGATGGTCATCGGATCCCGACAGTGCAAAAGGAGGCCATTCGGCCCATCAAGACTGCACCGACTCTTATCTAGGCCCTATCCCTGCGGTGTCGAAAGAGATGGCGGAAGAAGAGATAACAGTAAGTTTCAGAAGGGAATGGGAGATAAGTTGAAAGCAGAAAAGTGCAGTCACTGTGAGAGATGCGGGGTTTGAAAGCTGAATTGAAGAATTCTGTAATTCTGAATTCTCCACGTCAATTCTGAATTCTGTCAGGCAAAGATACCATGGGCCGAGTGGCCTCATCTCCTGCATTGATACGCTATGTTTCTATTTTGTTCATGTCCCTGGCCCCGTTATGCTCCTCCCTCTCTATTTCTTCTCAGTCACTTGGACAGTGAGCAGGTGCAGAATGGTGACAGATTCCGGAGATGGAAGTCTCGCTATTTCCGTTCCGGGTGCAGCTGAATCTGCCGCACACTTCACTCAATATTTTGTCTACTGCATCCCCGCCCACGACTTCCGTTTTCTGCTCTCACTCTGAACCTGTTGTGTGATTGGACGGATTGCTGCCGCTGCTCCATTCCTCTCATTGGTTGGATCAGCAGTGCAGTGGAACAGTGTCTTTCTGTCTCTGACAGGATTTCACTCATTGCAGAGTTACAGACTCAGGAAGCATCATGGTGAACTATCTCACTCCGATCCTCATCATTCTCTCACTTCTCAGTAAGTATTTTCTTCCCAGTAAAACTACAAGCTCCTCCTGACTGCTGTAACCCAGATATTCTTGTTGATAAAACAATAGTGATGATGATAATTGTATCGTTTAATCTGACGCTAACTCTGATTGTCATATTGCTGTTGTTTCTGTTAGAATGGAGTCACCAAGACGAAGTGGAACAATTGGATCCTGTAATAAAGGTTAAAGAGGAAAATGATGTCACACTAACCTGCACTTTGAAAACAAGCGATTCCAGCCCTTATGTGTACTGGTACAGTCAGCAGCCCGGGAAAGCTCCAGTGTACATGTTTCAGCTTATTGGAGAGATTGTGCAAAAGAATCCCGACCTCAATGATCGGTTTTCTTCCAAATTTGATAAAAAGAACAAGACTAGCGAGCTGACGATCAGTAACACACTGATCTCTGACAGCGCCGTGTACTTCTGTGCCATGGAGCCCACACTGCTGCAGAGATATAGCGATTGCCGTGCAAAAACCCCACACTGGCAGTTCCAGTTAGTGCCCAGCAGGGTGCGCGCGCACACACGCGGGTAATTCAGTTTCCACAGAGAGAGTGACAGAGATTCTTAACATTGCAACAAAAGACAACACTCAAAAACAGCAACTGGTGTGGTCCAGTTGCAATTACATTAGTTAATGGTCGGAACTTACATTTGCAATATCGATCTGAGATACTGCAACACCTTTTTTTTTCGTTTTCGATGCCTTTCTCATAGAAATCATAGAAACCGTACAATACAGAAAGAGGCCATTCGGCCCATCTAGTCTGCACCGACCACAATCCCACCCAGGCCCTACCCCCAGATTCCTACATATTTTACCCGCTAATCCCTCTAATCTACACATCCCAGGACACTAAGGGGCAATTTTAGCATGGCCAATCAACCTAACCCGCACATCTTTGGACTGTGGGAGGAAACCGGAGCACCCAGAGGAAACCCACGCAGACACGAGGAGAATGTGCAAACTCTACACAGACAGTGACCCAAGCCGGGAATCGAACCCAGGTCCAAACATCACTGATGAGGATTTCACTTTGTACTGAATCACTTACTAATCCGATACTCCTGGTGCAAGAATGCTGGTCCGCAGTGTGGAATGGACATTCAGCTGCCTCTCATATAGAGAGGCAAAGTTACAGAATTTCCAATTTGACATTGTTATTGAGTTGAGCTCCTTGCAGATAAATCCTAGCGGTCACCACACTGCCTATGGTAGCCCCACCCACAGTTTTCCTGTGTTGTTCGCACTCTGACCCGTCTCTCCTTTGCTGTTTTCTTGGATATTTCATTGGAGATATTGATCTTTGTTGCTTTTCCCTGTTTGGCACTGATTGGATCAGCAGTCCAATGGGGAGGCAAGCTATATTTCCACTCTGAAAGAGGATTTGACAGACTGCAAAATTACAAATTGAGAGAACATCATATGGAAATATCTCAGACCATTCATTGTTCTGTCACTTCTTATCAGGTAGATGTTTTGACTAAAAAATCATCCTCCCCCGCGCTATAGCTGATATCCCAAACATGATTAATAACAAACTGCTTGTTATGTTGCTGTGAGGATGGATATTGTCATTCTCCATGTCAGAACAGAGCCATCAGGACTCAGGGGACCGGTCGGTTCCTGAAATGACGGTTGAAGGGGAAAGTAATCCCCTGTCGTGGGATGATCAACTTTACTTTGTTCCTTTCGTCCCTCCGCCAATAGGATGAATTGCAGATAAAGGAGCTGTGAGGTCATTGGTTGAACTGAAGAACATAGGAGATTGAATCCGATTGGATGTCATCTGATGACGTTTTCAACAGTAAACCAATCAACAGGGAGCCGGATATGACTCACCCTTTTCCCAACTCTTGACTGACACAAATTCAGGTTCAACCCGTTCTGGTCAAATTCACCGCGAGCTCTGCAATCATGTGTCTTGTTACTTTGTATTTATTCCTCACAGCGGCAGCTCTGTTAATCGGTAAGTTCACAAGTTGCTCACTCTGTGTTACACACCATTACCACACACTATATTCTGTCGGGCTGTTTGCTCAATGCAAGGGTGTTGATCAGGGAATGGATTGATCACAACATCGAAAAGTTATTTCGATCTCTCTGGTCTCAACACTGAACACTGTTGGGATTGGGCACATTTCCCCCAGGGATTGATAGAGAATGAGTTGGGCTCAGATTCCAGCTCCTCTGATACCAGTGAATCACTTTGGCAAACATCACATTTCAAACAGACCGTGAGCAGTTTCCAGTTACAGGGACTGAAGACGAGGAACTGATCTCGTTAGAAAGAAGAGAATGTTTATGGTGGAAGTTTTATTTAATCGCCACAAACGTCTTCCCAATCCAGTCACTGAACTGTGAAAAATATGTTTCTGTTTTGCTCTCTGATTTCTCTCTGAGATTATTTTTGCCGATAACGGGCAAATTCTGGGAAAACTGAGTGAAATTGCAATGTTTAATTTAATATTTCTTTGGATTCTTACAGGACATTCCCGAGGAGATTCTGTTTCACAGACAGCGGCTGCAGTCACTGTCACTGAAGGAGATGATGTTCGGTTGCTCTGTAATTACACAACTACAAGCAACAGCTTTGATCTTTTCTGGTACCGTCAGTATACCAGCGGATCCATGGTGTATCTCCTGCAGACAAATAAATACTCCGGAAACACAGGGAGATCCAAAGGGGACCGTTTTTCAGTAGAACTCAATGATTCAACCCGCACAGTCCCTCTGAATGTGTCTAAAACAGAGCTGGCAGACTCCGGGGTGTATTACTGCGCACTGAGACCCACAGAGACACAGAGCTGGGCTGAACCTGTACAAAAACTGTCAGAGCCTCACTCATCCTCTTGGCGGAGAGACGAAAGCAACAAAGTGAATTTGGTCATCCCACTACAGGGGATTACTTTCCTCTTCAGCCGTCATTTCAGACAACGACCGGTCCCCTGAGTCTTGGTGGCTCTGTTTCGACATGGAGAACGACAATATTCATTCTTACAGCAACATAACAAGCAGTTTGTTATCAATCATGTTTGGGGTAGCAGCTATGATGCGGGGGAGGATGAATGTTGAGTTGAAACATCTACTTCATAAGAGGTGATGGAATAATGAATGGTCTGATATATTTCCATTTGATGTTCCCTCACTTTTTAATTTGTAGTCTGTGAAATCCTCTTTCAGACATGGTGATATATCTTACCTCCCCATTCAACTACTGATCCAATCAGTGCCAAACAGGGAAAAGCGGCAAAGATCAATATCCCCAATAAAATCTCTAATAAAACAGCAGAGGTGAGACGGGTCAGAGTGAGAACAGCACAGGAAAGCTGTGCGTGGGGCGACCACACGCAGTGAAGTGACAGCTAGGATTTATCTGTAAGGATTTCATCTCAATAACAATGTCTCATTAGAAATTCTATAAATTTGCTTCTCTGTAAGAGCGGCAGCTGAATGTCCATTCCATACTGCGTCCGAGCAGCCTCGCACTAGGAGTGCCAGGGTTAGTAAATGATTCAATACAAAGCGAAATCTTCATCAGTGAGGAGGATGGAAAGTGGGACTGAATCGCTGAGCAGACGAATTGGGGAGGTTCCGAATGGATGTACAAGGTGTCAGAAAAAGCTTTAAATTCTTACGTTAAAGACTAGAAAAGTGAAATGTGCACAACTCCCATAAATCAGTAAATACAAGAACGTGTTTGGAATAAATAGGCTGGGAAAGGTATCGAAAGCCAAAAAAAATGTGTCAATGTATCTCATATCGATCTGTCAAATCGATCTGTCAAATCGATCTGTCAAACGATCTGTCAAATGAGACCACATTTGGAATATTGTGTGCAGTTCTGGTCACCTCACTATAAGAAGGATATGGAAGCGCTGGAAAGAGTGCAGAGGAGATTTACCAGGATGCTGCCTGGTTTGGAGGGTGGGTCTTATGAGGAAAGGTTGAGGGAGCTAGGGCTGTTCTCTCTGGAGCGGAGGAGGCTGAGGGGAGACTTAATAGAGGTTTATAAAATGATGAAGGGGATAGATAGAGTGAACGTTCAAAGACTATTTCCTCGGGTGGATGGAGCTATTACAAGGGGGCATAACTATAGGGTTCGTGGTGGGAGATATAGGAAGGATATCAGAGGTAGGTTCTTTACGCAGAGAGTGGTTGGGGTGTGGAATGGACTGCCTGCAGTGATAGTGGAGTCAGACACTTTAAGAACATTTAAGCGGTTATTGGATAGGCACATGGAGCACACCAGGATGATAGGGAGTGGGATAGCTTGATCTTGGTTTCAGATAAAGCTCGGCACAACATCGTGGGCCGAAGGGACTGTTCTGTGCTGTACTGTTCTATGTTCTATGTCAATCTTATTTCAATTGCAAATGTAAGTTACGATCATTAGCAAATGTAAATGTGCAACTGAACCACACCAGTTTCTGTTTTTGAGTGTTGTGTTTTGCTGCAATGTGAACAATCTTCCTGTCACTCTCTCTGTGGAAACTGAATTACCCGCGTGTGTGCGCGCGCACCCTACTGGGCACTGACTGGAACTGCCTGTGTGGGGTTTTTGTACGGGATTCGCTATATCTCTGCAGCAGTGTGGGCTTCATAGCACAGAAATAAACGGCGCTGTCAGAGATCAGTGTGTTACTGATCGTCAGCTCGCTAGTCTTGTTCTTTTTATCAAATATAGAAGAAAACCGATCATTGAGGTCGGTATTCCTTTGCACATTCTCTCCAACAAGCTGAAACATGTCCACTGGAGCTTTCCCGGGCTGCTGACTGTACCAGTACACATTAGGGCTGGAATCGCTTGTTTCCAAGGAGCAGGTCAGTGTGACATTACTTTCCTCTTTAACCGATATTTCAGAATCCTGTTGTTCCACTTTGTCTTGCTGGCTCCATTCTAACGGAAGTAACAGCAATAATGACAATTAGAGTCAGCCTCAGATTAAACGATGCAATTATCATCAACATCGTCACTGTTGTTTTAATAACAATAACATCTGGGTTACAGCAGTCAGGAGCAGAATGGAGTTTTATTGGGAAGGAAATACTTACTGAGAAGTGAGATAATGATGAGGATCGGAAAGAGCTGGATCCCCATGATCCTTCCTGAGTCTGTAACTCTGTAGTGAGAGAAATCCTCAGTCAGAAACAGAAGTAAAGATCCCCGTCCCACTGCACTCCTGATCCAATGAGAGGAATGGAGCAGTGGCAGCAATCTGTCCAATCGGGTCGGAGTGAGAGCAGCAAACGGAAGCTGTGGGCAGGGTTACCACAGGCTCAATATTGAGTGGGGTTTGCCGTGACTCTCAGCTGCACTGGATGCTGTGGGAGCGGAAATAGCGGAAATAGCGACGCTTGAATCTACAGAAGTCTCTGATCATCCTGCACCTGCTCACTGTTCAAGTGTCTAAAATTAAATGTTTATGGCTGGGACATGAAGCATCGACAATCATTGAATCGGTGAGCATCGAATGAGGCCATTCAACTGACAGATTCTGAGCCCCAGGTTGAATCTTTAAGATGTAAAAATGAACTGAAACCCCAGGTCTCTCTGTTCCTGCAAGTATTTTAACATTGACCCATTGATTTTAAATTGCTTCTCCTGTGTGTAAAATACCATCTATCAACTTCAGGTTTGAACATTAATAAGTGACTGAGCATCAACTGTGAATTATAGAAGGTAGTTCCAAACTAATATCACACCTGGTGTGGCAAAGTGTTCCTGAATTTCACTCCGAAAAGTCGAAAACCCTAAACATTGTCTAAAATCCAATGTCCCCCAAGTCCTGTCCCCATCAAACACTCCCAGGACAGGTACAGCACAGGGTTAGGTACAGAGTATAGCTCCCTCGACACTGTCCCCATTAAACACTCCCAGGACAAATACAGCACGGGGTTCAGTACAGAGTAAAGGTCCCTCTATACTGTTCCCATCAAACACTCCCAGGACAGACACAGCACAGAGTTCGATACAGAGTAAAGCTCCCTCTACACTGTCCCCATCCAACACACCCAGGACAGATACAGCACGGGTTTAGATACAGCGTAAAGCTCACTGTACACTGTCCCCATCAAACAGTCCCAGAACAGATACAGCACGGGGTTAGGTATAGAGTAAAGCTCCCTCGACACTGTCCCCATCAAACAAACCAAGTACAGGTACAGCACGGGTTCAGATACAGGGTAAAGCTCCCTCGATACTGTCCCCATCAAACACTCCCAGGACAGGGACAGCATGGGTTAGATACAGAGTAAAGCTCCCACTGCACTATCCCCATGAAACACTCCAACAACAGATACAGCAAGTGGTTAGATATAGAGTAAAGCTCCCACTTCACTGTCCTCATCAAACACTCCCAGGACAGGTACAGCACAGGGTTAGATACAGAGTGAAGCTCCCTCTACACTGTCCCCATCAAATAATCCAATGTGAAGCTGCCTCCACATTGTGCACATCAAACAGACCCAGGACAGGTACAGCACGGGGTTAGATACAGCTCAAATGTTTCTCTACATTTTGCCCATCTTGTGTGTGTGTGAGAGAGTGTGTGTGTGAGAGAGAGTGTATGCGAGAGAGAGAGTGTGAGAGAAAGTGTGTGTGTGAGAGAGAGAATGTGTGTGAGAGAGAGAGTGTGTGAGAGAGAGTGTGTGCGAGAGAGAGAGTGTGCGAGAGAGAGAGTGTGTGAGAAAGTGTGTGTGTGTGAGAGAGAGTGTGTGCAAGAGAGAGAGAGTGTGTGAGAAAGTGTGTGTGTGAGAGAGAATGTGTGTGAGAGAGTGTGTGAGAGAGTGTGTGAGAGAGAGTGTGTGCAAGAGAGAGACTGTGTGAGAAAGTGTGTGTGTGTGAGAGAGAATGTGTGTGAGAGAGCGAGTGTGTGCGAGAGAGAGAGTGTGTGCGTGAGAGAGTGTGTGTGAGAAAGAGTGTGCGTGTGAGCAAGAGTGTGTGTGAGAGAGAGTGTGTGTGAGAGAGAGAGTGTGTGTGAGAGAGAGAGTGTGTGTGTGAGAGAGAGAGTGTGAGAGAGAGAGGGTGTGCGAGAGAGTGTGTGTGAGAGAGTGTGTGTGAGAGAGAGTGTGTGCGAGAGAGAGTGTGTGCGAGAGAGAGTGTGTGTGAGAGAGAGTGTGTGAGAGAGAGAGTGTGTGCGTGAGAGAGAGTGTGTGCGTGAGAGAGAGTGTGTGCGTGAGAGAGAGTGTGTGTGTGAGAGAGAGAGTGTGTGCGTGAGAAAGAGTGTGTGCGTGAGAGAGAGTATATGTTTGAGAGAGTGTATATGTGCGAGAGAGAGTGTGTGTGAGACAAAGTGTGTGTGTGAGAGAGAGTGTGTGTGTGACAGAGTGTATGTGTGAGAGAGAGAGTGTGTGTGAGAGAGTGTGTGTATGTGTGTGAGTGTGTGAGTGTATGTGTGTGTGAGAAACTGAGTGCATGTGTGTGAGAGTGTGTCAGTTGGAGAGAATGCATGGGTGAGAGTGTGTGAGCGTGAAAGTGTGTGTGAGAGAGAAAGTGTGTGTGAGAGAATGTGTGTGAGAGAGGAAGTGTGCGTGAGAGAGAGAAAGAACATGTGTGTGAGTGAGAGAGTGCGTAAGAGATAGTGTATGTGTGTGTGAGAGACAGAGAGAGCATGTGTGTGTGTGTGTGTGTCTGAGAGTGTGCAAGGAGAGCGTGTGTGTGACCTGATCTTCCTCTACAGTCTATCAGTAACTGAATCACGGGATTAGATGCAAAGTAAAGCTCCCTCGACACTGTTCCCATCAAACACTCCCAGGAAAGGTACAGGGACAGCACAGAGTTCGATACAGAGTAAAGCTCTCTCTACACTGTTCCCATCCAACACACCCAGGACAGATACAGCACGGGGTTAGATACAGAGTAAACCTCCCTCTACACTGTCCCCATCAAACAGTCCCAGAACAGATACAGCACGGGGTTAGATACAGAGT
>NW_027591989.1:45000-57500 GCF_964213995.1 Mustelus asterias
GTGTGTGAGAGAGTGTGTGTGAGAGAGAGAGTTTGTGAGAGAGTGTGTGTGAGAGAGAGAGTGTATGCGAGAGAGAGAGTGTGTGTGTGAGAGAGAGTGTGTGTGTGAGAGAGAGTGTGTGTGTGAGAGAGAGTGTGTGTGTGAGAGAGAGTGTGTGTGAGAGAGAGTGTGCGTGTGAGAGAGACTGTGTGCGAGAGTGTGTGCGAGAGAGAGAGTGTGTGCGAGAGAGAGAGTGTGTGCGGGAGAGAGAGTGTGTGCGGGAGAGAGAGTGTGTGCGTGAGAGAGAGTATATGTTTGAGAGAGAGTGTATGTGTGAGAGAGGGAGTGTGTGTGTGAGAGAGTGTGTGAGAGAGTGATTGTGTGTGTGAGAGTGTGTGTGTGAGAGAGAGAGTATATGTTTGAAAGAGAGTGTATGTGTGAGAGAGAGAGTGTATGTGTGTGAGAGAGTGAGTGTTTCTGTGTGTGTGAGAGACTGAGTGCATGTGTGTGAGAGTGTGTCAGTGACAGAGAATGTGTGAGCGTGAAAGTGTGTGTGAGAGAATGTGTGTGAGAGAGAAAGTGTGTGAGAGAGAGAGAAAAAGAGTGTGTGTGACAGAGAGAAAGAGCATGTGTGTGAGTGAGAGAGTGCGTAAGAGATAGTGCATGTGTGTGTGAGAGACAGAGAGAGCATGTGTGTATGTGTGTGTGTCTGAGAGTGTGTAAGGAGAGCGTGTGTGTGACCTGATCTTCCTCTGCAGTCTATCAGTAACTGAATCACGGGATTAGATGTAAACTAAAGCTCCCTCGACACTGTTCCCATCAAACACTCACAGGAAAGGTACAGGTACAGCACAGAGTTCGACACAGAGTAAAGCTCTCTCTACACTGTTCCCATCAAACACTCCCAGGACAGACACAGCACAGAGTTCGACACAGAGTAAAGCTCTCTCTACACTGTCCCCATCCAACACACCCAGGACAGATACAGCATGGGTTTAGACACAGAGTAAAGCTCTCTCTACACTGTTCCCATCCAACACTCCCAGGACAGATACAACACGGGGTTAGATACAGAGTAAAGCTCCCTCTACACTGTCCCCATCCAACACACCCAGGACAGATACAGCACGGGTTGAGATAACAGCGTAAAGCTCACTGTACACTGTCCCCATTAAACAGTCCCAGAACAGATACAGCAAGGGGTTAGATATAGAGTAAAGCTCCCTCCACACTGTCCCCATCAAACAAACCAAGGACAGATACAGCACGGGGTTAGATACAGAGTAAAGCTCCCTCTGCACTGTCCCCAACAAACTCGCCCAGGACAGGTACAGCACGGGTTTAGATACAGAGTAAAGCTCCCTCTACACTGTCCCCATCAAACACTCCCAGGACAGGGACAGCATGGGTTAGATACAGAGTAAAGCTCCCTCGATACTGTCCCCATCAAACATTCCCAGGACAGGGACAGCATGGGTTAGATACAGAGTAAAGCTCCCTCGATACTGTCCCCATCAAACACTCCCAGGACAGGGACAGCATGGGTTAGATACAGAGTAAAGCTCCCTCTGCACTATCCCCATCAAACACTCCAAGAACAGATACAGCAGGGGGTTAGATATGGAGTAAAGCTCCCTCTACAATATCCCTATCAGACAAACCAAGGACAGGTACAGCATGGGGTTCGATACAGAGTAAAGCTCCCTCGACACTGTCCCCATCAAACACTCCCAGGACAGATAAAGCAAGTGGTTATATCTAGAGTAAAGCTCCCTCGACACTGTTCCCATCAAACACACCCAGGACAGGTACAGCACGGGGTTAGATACAGAGTAAAGCTCCCTCGTCACTGTCCCCATCAAACACTCCCAGGACAGGCACAGCACGGGGTTAGATACAGAGTAAAGCTCCCTCTACACTGTCCCCCCATCAAACACTCCCAGGACAGGTACAGCACGGGGTTAGATACAGAGTAAAGCTTCCTCTACACTGTCCTCATCAAATAGTCCCAGGACAGATACAGCACGGGGTTAGATAGAGAGTAAAGCTCCCTCTACACTGTCCCCATGAAACACAGACTGGACAGTTACAGCACGGGGTTAGATACAGATAAAACTCCCTCTACACTGTCACTATCAAATAACTATCAAATCTCCACATCATGACTATCAAATATTCCAATGACAGATACAGCATGGGGATAGATACACGGAAAAGCTGCCTACACATCAAACACACCCAGGACAGGTACAGCATCGGGTGAGATACAGCGTAAATCTCCCTCTACATTGTGTGTGTGAGAGAGAATGTGTGTGTGTGAGAGAGAATATGAGTTTGTGTGTGTGTGTGTGAGACGGAGAGTGTGAGAAAGAGAGACAATGTGTGATGGAGACAGAGTGCGTCTGAGAGAGAGTGAGTGTGTGTGTGAGAGAGAGTGTGTGTGTGTCTGAGAGTGTGAGAGAGTGTGTGTGCGAGAGAGAGAGAGCGTGTGTGTGTGTGAGATTATGTGTGTGTCTAAGAGTGTGTAAGAGAGTGTGTGTGTGTGAGCTGATCTTTTTCTACACCCTATCGGTAACTGCAACACTATATTCTGCACCCTTTCCTCTCCTTCTCCCCTGTGTACTCTATGAACGGTATGTTTTGTCTGTATAGCGCACAAGAAACAATACTTCTCACTGCATCCCAATACAAATCAATCAAATCAAATCAAATTAACACGGTGAAGTTTGGACCCTGTGGGGTGACAGTTGTCTGAATACAGATTCTATCTTATTGTAACATTCAGGTACCACGTGTACTGAGCTCACCAGCGTTCTGTCTGTATTGTGTGAATCCAGTCTTGAAATATCCACTAATGTTGCTAATTCTGCCAAGACAGAAAGAGAAAGAGTGTTTGAATTCTCCGTGATTAGACCCCTTAACGATAAACAACATGGTGGATGAGAGGGATAGAGAGGGAGAGGAAGAGAGAGAGATGGAGCGATGGAGAGTAACAGAGAGATAGGGAGAGGGAGCAAAGCAGAGAGTAACAGTTAGACTGTGTGGAATAGAGATTAATTCAGATGGGTAGTTAGTGTCAGGGGAGTCCAAGACGCTACATAAGCAAGGTAAAGATTTGAAAATGGAGGAGTGTTTCTTACCCACTTTTAAAAGACAATCCACACTCACACCAGTCACATTTCACACTCTCTGCTCAGTCCTGTGTTGGGGGGTTTTGAGTGTGTAATCAGTGTTTGCTTTTCTCAAACCGCACTGATATTCCCAACAAGGGCAAGAGGTTTCAGTGTTTAAACATGTAAACATTTAAAAACAAAAGCAGACAGGATTTGGTTAAATCTCACGGGATCCAGGGTGAGGTAGCCAAATGGATATAAAATAGGCTTGATGACAGAAGACAGAGGGTGGTTGTCGAGGGTTGTTTTTTTTGTCAAACTGGAGGCCTGTGACCAACGGGGTGCCTCAGGGATCGGTGCTGGGTCCACTGTTATTGGTCATTTATATTAATGATTTGGATGAGAATTTAGGAGGCATGGTTTGTAAGTTTGCAGTTGACACCAAGATTTGTGGCATAGTGGACAGTGAAGAAGGTTATCTAGGGTTGCAATGGGGTCTTGATCAATTGGGCCAGTGGGCTGTTGAATGGCAGATCGAGTTTAATTTAGATAAATGCAAGGTGATACATTTTGGTGGATCGAACCAACACAGGACTTACTCAGTTAATGGTAGGGTGTTGGTGAGAGTTACAGAACAAAGGGATCTCGGGGTACAGATTGATAGCTCCTTGAAAGTGGAGTCACAGGTGGATAGAGTGGTGAAGAAGGCATTCCACATGCTTGGTTTCATTGGTCAGAACATGGAATACAGGAGTTGGGACGTCTTGTTGAAGTTGTACAAGACATTGGTAAGACCACACTTGGAATGCTGTGTATTGTTCTGGTCACCCTTATAGAAAGGAGATTATTGAGCTAGAAAGTGTGCAGAAAAGAATGACTGGGATGCTATGGGGTCCTGATGGTTTGAGTTATAATGAGAGGCTGGATACTCTGGGACTTTTTTCCCTTGAGTTGGCTTAGTGGTGTTCTGATAGAGGTCTCTAAAATAATGAGGGCATGGATACAGCAGCTTTATCGAACCTTAGTTAGGCCGCACTTGGAATATAGTGTTCAATTCTGATCGACACACTACCAGAAAGATGTGGAGGCTTTGGAGAGGGTTCAGAAAAGATTTACCAGGATGTTTCCTAGGATGGAGGGCATTAGCTCTGAGGAGAGATTGGAGAAACTTGGTTTGTTCTCACTGGAACGACGGAGGTTGAGGGGCGACCTGATAGAATTCTACAAGATTATGAGGGGCATGGACAGAGTGGATAGTCAGAAGCCTTTTACCAGGGTGGAAGATTCAAAATCTAGGGGGCATAGGTTTAAGGTGTGAGGGGCAAGGTTTAAAGGAGATGTACAAGGCACGTTTTTTTACACAGAGGGTGGTGGGTGCCTGGAACTCGCTGCCGGGGGAGGTCGTGGAAGCAGATACGATAGTGAGTTTTACGGAACGTCTGGACAAATACATGAATAGGATGGGAATAGAGGGATATGGTCCCCGGAAGGGGAGGGGGTTTTAGTTCAGTCGGGCAGCATGGTTGGTGCAGGCTTGGAGGGCCGAAGGGCCTGTTCCTGTGCTGTAATTCTCTTTGTTCTTTGATAAGCTCGTCAACATCTTTTCCAAAAGGGAGGGGAGTCTAAAACTAGAAGACATAGGTTTAAGGTGAGAGGGGAGAGGGTCCAGAGGGCAATTCTTTTCACACAGAGGGTGGTGAGGAATTGGAACAAGCTGCCAGAGGTCGTAGTAGAAGCGGACACAATTTTATATTTTAAAAAGCATTTAGACAGTTATTCTGGTAAGATTGGTATGGAGGGATTTGGGCCAAACGCAAGGCATTTGATACGAGCTTAATGGTAAAAACTGGGTGGCAGGGAAAAGTTGGGCCAAAGGGCCCATTTGTATCTGAGCTCTGTTTTCTGCCCGGAAACCATTTCTCAATCCATCCCAGTATTTTCCAAATTTGTGGATGGGACACAGTAAATTGCCGTTTCCGGTCCAAAGCTGTGTTGGTTCGGTGGATTAAGGTAAATGTGTGGGGTTACGGGGATAGGGCTGGGTCAAGGGCCTTGGTAAGATACTGTGTCAGAGAGTCAGTACAGACTCGATGGGCTGAATGGCCTCCTTCTGCACTGCAGGGATTCTGTGACTCTACTATTAAGATCCCTTTGTCATTTGAAGCTTCCAGCTAAAATGCTGACAATGCTGCCTATTTCTGTGCACTTTGGCAAACGTTCTGTCTCATCACCGGGCGACACGGTGGCACAGTGGTTAGCACTGCTGACTCACAGCGCCAGGGATCTGGGTTCGATTCCCCGCCTCGAGTGACTGTCTGTGTGGAGTTTGCACGTTTGCTAAATTGCCTCTTAGTGTCAGGGGGACTCGGGCCTCGGTGGGATTATTGTCGGGGCAGGCTTGTTGGGCTGAATGGCCTCATTCTGCAGTGTTGGAACTCTCTGGCTCTTGGATCTTAAGTGGTTGATAAAGAGTGAAACTGAGACACAAACTGGGGCTTTGCAGCAGCAGACAGAATGGGAATCATTGCATCCTGCAGGGATTTTTATTACAGAATCAATTTCAGAAAATTTACAACTCAAAATTAACAACAGCAAAGTGTGGGATTGCAAACTTGGAATGATTAGCCTTGGACTAAAGTTTAAAAGCTACAGATTGACATTCAGAAACAAGAGATGGCCTCACATCTTCAATTCTGTGATTGTCTGGCATCTCCTGCTCTGAATATTACAAAATCTCTGCCCCCTTCATGCGTCTGGAGACTTTGAAAGTTACGCAGACATTGGTAAAACTTTCCTTTATCTCAAGGCGTCTCCTGTGAAATACTCAACTTCTGCAAAGAGACACAATCTAATTGACACTTTCTGAATCTCCTTTCAAACAACCTCCCAACCCCACTGTGCAGGATGCAGGAATGTCACCTTTTGTCACATTCCCCAACACAATTGTTGACACCTTTTCGGGACAGGAAAAGTAGATTCAACTGACAGATTCTGAGCCCCAGGTTGAATCTTTAAGATGTAAAAATGAACTGAAACCCCAGGTCTCTCTGTTCCTGCAAGTATTTTAACATTGACCCATTGATTTTAAATTGCTTCTCCTGTGTGTAAAATACCATCTATCAACTTCGGGTTTGAACATTAATAAGTGACTGAGCATCAACTGTGAATTATAGAAGGTAGTTCCAAACTAATATCACACCTGGTGTGGCAAAGTGTTCCTGAATTTCACTCCGAAAAGTCTAAAACCCTAAACATTGTCTAAAATTCAATGTCCCTCAAGTCCTGTCCCCATCAAAAACTCCCAAGACAGGTACAGCACGGGGTTAGGTACAGAGTATAGCTCCCTCGACACTGTCCCCATTAAACACTCCCAGGACAAATACAGCACGGGGTTCAATACAGAGTAAAGGTCCCTCGACACTGTCTGCATCAAACACTCACAGGACAGGGACAGCATGGGGTGAGATACAGTGTAAATCTCCCTCTACACTGTCCCCATCAAACACTCCCGGAACAGATACAGCACGGGGTGAGATACAGAGTAAATCTCCGTCTACACTGTCCCCATCAAACACTCCCAGGACAGATACAGCAAGTCGTTAGATATAGAGTAAAGTTCCCACTTCACTGTCCTCATCAAACACTCCCAGGACATATACAGCACAGGGTTAGATACAGATAAAGCTCCCTCTACACTATCCCCATCAAACACTCCCAGGCCATGTACAGCACGGGTTTAGATACAGAGTGAAGCTCCCTCGACACTGTCCCCATCAAACACTCCCAGGACAGGTACAGCACGGGGTGAGATACAGAGTGAAGCTCCCTATACACTGTCCTCATCAAATAATCCAATGACAGATACAGCATGGTGCTAGATTAATGGAAAAGCTGCCTCCACATTGTGCACATCAAAGAGACCCAGGACAGGTACAGCACGGGGTTAGAGACAGCTCAAATCTTTCTCTACATTTTGCCCATCATTGTGTGTGTGTGTGTGTGTGTGAGAGAGAGTGTGTGTGCGAGAGAGAGAGAGTGTGTGTGAGAGAGAGAATGTGTGTGTGAGAGAGAGAGTGTGTGTGTGTGAGAGAGAGTGTGTGTGTGCGAGAGAGAGAGTGTGTGCGAGAGAGTGTGCGTGCGTGTGAGAGTGTGTGTGTGAGAAAGAGTGTGTGTGTGAGAAAGAGTGTGTGTGTGTGTGAGAGAGAGAGTGTGTGTGTGAGAGAGAGTGTGTGTGAGAGAGAGTGTGTGTGAGAGAGAGTGTGTGTGTGAGAGAGAGAGAGTGTGTGTGAGAGAGAGAGAGAGTATATGTTTGAGAGAGAGTGTATGTGTGTGAGAGAGTGTGTACCTGTGTGTGTGAGAGAGTGAGTGTATGTGTGTGAGAGAGTGAGTGTATCTGTGTGTGTGTGAGAGAGTGAGTGTATGTGTGTGAGAGAGTGTGTACCTGTGTGTGTGAGAGAGTGAGTGTATGTGTGTGAGAGAGTGAGTGTATCTGTGTGTGTGTGAGAGAGACTGAGTGCATGTGTGTGAGTGTGTCAGTGAGAGAGAATGCATGGGTGAGAGTGTGTGAGCGTGAAAGTGTGTGTGAGAGAATGTGTGTGAGAGAGAATGTGTGTGAGAGGGAAAGTGTGTGTGACAGAGAGAAAGAGCATGTGTGTGAGTGAGAGAGTGCGTAAGAGATAGTGTATGTGTGTGTGAGAGAGAGAGAGAGCATGTGTGTGTGTGTGTGTGTGTGTCTGAGAGTGTGTAAGGAGAGCGTGTGTGTGACCTGATCTTCCTCTGCAGTCTATCAGTAACTGAATCGCGGGATTAGATGCAAAGTAAAGCTCCATCGACACTGTTCCCATCAAACACTCCCAGGAAAGGTACAGGTACAGCACAGAGTTCGATACAGAGTAAAGCTCTCTCGACACTGTTCCCATCAAACACTCCCAGGACAGACACAGCACAGAGTTCGATACAGAGTAAAGCTCCCTCGACACTGTCCCCATCCAACACACCCAGGACAGATACAGCACGGGGTTAGATACAGAGTAAAGCTCACTGTACACTGTCCCCATCAGCAGTCCCAGGACAGGTACAGCACGGGGTTAGATACAGCTCAAATGTTTCTCTACATTTTGCCCATCTTGTGTGTGTGTGTGTGAGAGAGTGTGTGTGTGTGAGAGAGAGTGTATGCGAGAGAGAGAGTGTGTGAGAAAGTGTGTGTGTGAGAGAGAGAATGTGTGTGAGAGAGAGAATGTGTGTGAGAGAGAGAGTGTGTGAGAGAGTGTGTGCGAGAGAGTGTGTGCGAGAGAGTGTGTGTGTGAGAGAGAGTGTGTGCGAGAGAGAGAGTGTGTGAGGAAGTGTGTGTGTGAGAGAGAGTGTGTGAGAAAGTGTGTGTGTGAGAGAGAATGTGTGTGAGAGAGTGAGTGTGTGCGAGAGAGAGAGTGTGTGCGTGAGAGAGAGTGTGTGTGTGAGAAAGAGTGTGCGGGTGAGCAAGAGTGTGTGTGTGAGAGAGAGAGTGTGTGTGTGAGAGAGAGTGTGTGAGAGAGAGAGGGTGTGCGAGAGAGTGTGTGTGAGAGAGTGTGTGTGTGTGAGAGAGAGAGTGTGTGCGTGAGAGAGAGTGTGTGTGTGAGAGAGAGAGTGTGTGTGAGAGAGAGTGTGTGTGTGAGAGAGAGAGTGTGAGCGTGAGAGTGTGTGCGTGAGAGAGAGTATATGTTTGAGAGAGAGTGTATATGTGCGAGAGAGAGTGTGTGTGAGACAAAGTGTGTGTGTGAGAGAGAGTGTGTGTGTGACAGAGAGTGTATGTGTGAGAGAGTGAGTGTATGTGTGTGAGAGAGTGTGTGTATGTGTGTGAGAGAGTGAGTGTATGTGTGTGTGAGAGAGTGAGTGTATGTGTGTGTGAGAGAAACTGAGTGCATGTGTGTGAGAGTGTGTCAGTTGGAGAGAATGCATGGGTGAGAGTGTGTGAGCGTGAAAGTGTGTGTGAGAGAATGTGTGAGAGAGAAAGTGTGTGTGAGAGAATGTGTGCGAGAGAGAAAGTGTGTGAGAGAGAGAGAAAGAGTGTGTGTGACAGAGAGAAAGAGCATGTGTGTGAGTGAGAGAGTGCGTAAGAGATAGTGTATGTGTGTGTGAGAGACAGAGAGAGCATGTGTGTGTGTGTGTGCGTGTGTCTGAGAGTGTGTAAGGAGAGTGTGTGTGTGACCTGATCTTCCTCTGCAGTCTATCAGTAACTGAATCACGGGATTAGATGTAAACTAAAGCTCCCTCGACACTGTTCCCATCAAACACTCCCAGGAAAGGTACAGGTACAGCACAGAGTTCGACACAGAGTAAAGCTCTCTCGACACTGTTCCCACCAAACACTCCCAGGACAGACACAGCACAGAGTTCGATACAGAGTAAAGCTCCCTCTACACTGTCCCCATCCAACACACCCAGGACAGATACAGCACGGGTTCAGACACAGAGTAAAGCTCTCTCTACACTGTCCCCATCCAACACACCCAGGACAGATACAACACGGGGTTAGATACAGAGTAAAGCTCCCTCTACACTGTCCCCATCCAACACACCCAGGACAGATACAGCACGGGTTTAGATACAGTGTAAAGCTCACTGTACACTGTCCCCATCAAACAGTCCCAGAACAGATACAGCACGGCGTTAGGTATAGAGTAAAGCTCCCTCTACACTGTCCCCATCAAACAAACCAAGTACAGGTACAGCACAGGGTTAGATACAGAGTGAAGCTCCCTCTACACTGTCCCCATCAAATAATCCAATGACAGATACAGCATGGTGCTAGATTAAAGGAAAAGCTGCCTCCACATTGTGCACATCAAACAGACCCAGGACAGGTACAGCACGGGGTTAGATACAGCTCAAATGTTTCTCTACATTTTGCCCATCTTGTGTGTGTGTGTGTGTGTGTGTGAGAGAGTGTGTGTGTGTGAGAGAGAGTGTATGCGAGAGAGAGTGTGAGAGAAAGTGTGTGTGTGAGAGAGAGAATGTGTGTGAGAGAGAGAGTGTGTGAGAGAGAGTGTGTGCAAGAGAGAGAGTGTGCGAGAGAGAGAGTGTGCGAGAGAGAGAGTGTGTGAGAAAGTGTGTGTGTGAGAGAGAGTGTGTGCGAGAGAGAGAGAGTGTGAGAAAGTGTGTGTGTGTGAGAGAGAATGTGTGTGAGAGAGAGAGTGTGTGCGTGAGAGAGAGTGTGTGTGAGAAAGAGTGTGCGTGTGAGCAAGAGTGTGTGTGAGAGAGAGAGTATGTGTGAGAGAGAGTGTGTGTGAGAGAGAGTGTGTGAGAGAGAGAGGGTGTGCGAGAGAGTGTGTGTGAGAGAGAGAGTGTGTGCGAGAGTGAGTGTGTGCGAGAGAGAGAGTGTGTGCGAGAGAGAGAGTGTGTGTGAGAGAGAGAGTGTGTGTGAGAGAGAGAGTGTGTGCGTGAGAGAGAGGGTGTGTGTGAGAAAGTGTGTGTGTGTGAGAGAGAGTGTGTGCGAGAGAGAGAGAGTGTGTGAGAAAGTGTGTGTGTGAGAGAGAATGTGTGTGAGAGAGAGAGTGTGAGAGAGAGTGTGTGAGAGAGAGTGTGTGCGAGAGAGAGAGACTGTGAGAGAAAGTGTGTGTGTGTGAGAGAGAATGTGTGTGAGAGAGCGAGTGTGTGCGAGAGAGAGAGTGTGTGCGTGAGAGAGAGTGTGTGTGAGAAAGAGTGTGCGTGTGAGCAAGAGTGTGTGTGAGAGAGAGAGTATGTGTGAGAGAGAGAGTATGTGTGAGAGAGAGAGTGTGTGTGAGAGAGAGTGTGTGAGAGAGAGAGGGTGTGCGAGAGAGTGTGTGTGAGAGAGTGTGTGAGAGAGAGAGTGTGTGCGAGAGAGAGTGTGTGCGAGAGAGAGTGTGTGCGAGAGAGAGAGTGTGTGTGAGAGAGAGAGTGTGTGCGTGAGAGAGAGGGTGTGCGTGAGAGAGAGTGTGTGCGTGAGAGAGAGTGTGTGCATGAGAGAGAGTGTGTGTGTGAGAGAGAGAGTGTGTGCGTGAGAGAGAGTGTGTGCGTGAGAGAGACTATATGTTTGAGAGAGTGTATATGTGCGAGAGAGAGTGTGTGTGAGACAAAGTGTGTGTGTGAGAGAGAGTGTGTGTGTGAGAGAGAGTGTATGTGTGAGAGAGAGAGTGTGTGTGAGAGAGTGAGTGTATGTGAGTGAGAGATTGAGTGTATGTGTGTGAGAGAGACTGAGTGCATGTGTGTGAGAGTGTGACAGTTGGAGAGAATGCATGGGTGAGAGTGTGTGAGCGTGAAAGTGTGTGTGCGAGAGAAAGTGTGTGAGAGAGAAAGTGTGTGTGAGAGAATGTGTGTAGAGAGGAAGTGTGCGTGAGAGAGAAAGTGTGTGTGTGACAGAGAGAAAGAACATGTGTGTGAGTGAGAGAGTGCGTAAGAGATAGTGTATGTGTGTGTGAGAGACAGAGAGAGCATGTGTGTGTGTGTGTGTCTGAGAATGTGTAAGGAGAGCGTGTGTGTGACCTGATCTTCCTCTACAGTCTATCAGTAACTGAATCACGGGATTAGATGCAAAGTAAAGCTCCCTCGACACTGTTCCCATCAAACACTCCCAGGAAAGGTACAGGGACAGCACAGAGTTTGATACAGAGTAAAGCTCCCTCTACACTGTCCCCATCCAACACACCCAGGACAGATACAGCACGGGGTTAGATACAGAGTAAAGCTCCCTCTACACTGTACCCATCAAACAAACCAAGGACAGATACAGCACGGGGTTCGATACAGAGCAAACCTCCCTCTCCACTGTCCCTATCAAACAGTCCCAGAACAGATACAGCACGGGGTTAGATACAGAGTAAAGCTCCCTCTACACTGTCCCCATCAAACACTCCCAGGACAGGTACAGCACGGGGTGAGATACAGATTAAAGCTCACTGTACACTGTCCCCATCAAAACAGTCCCAGAACAGATACAGCACGGGGTTAGATACAGAGTAAAGCTCCCTCTCCATTGTCCCCATCAAACAAACCAAGGACAGATACAGCACGGGGTTAAATACAGAGTAAAGCTCCCTCTACACTGTCCCCATCAAACACTCCCAGGACAGATACAGCAAGTGGTTAGATATAGAGTAAAGCTCCCTCGACACTGTCCCCATCAAACACTCCCGGAACAGATACAGCACGGGGTGAGATACAGAGTAAATCTCCGTCTACACTGTCCCCATCAAACACTCCCAGGACAGGTACAGCACGGGGTTAGATACAGAGTAAAGCTCCCTCTACACTGTCCCCATCAAACACACCCAGGACAGGTGCAGCACGTGGTTAGATACAGAGTAAAGCTCCCTCGACACTGTCCCCATCAAACACTCCCAGGACAGGGACAGCACGTGGTTAGATATAGAGTAAAGCTCCCTCGACACTGTCCCCATCAAACACTCCCAGGAC
>NW_027591989.1:60000-65000 GCF_964213995.1 Mustelus asterias
GTGAGAGTGTGCGCGAGAGAGAGAGTGTGTGAGGAAGTGTGTGTGTGAGAGAGAGTGTGTGAGAAAGTGTGTGTGTGAGAGAGAATGTGTGTGAGAGAGTGAGTGTGTGCGAGAGAGAGAGTGTGTGCGTGAGAGAGAGTGTGTGTGTGAGAAAGAGTGTGCGGGTGAGCAAGAGTGTGTGTGTGAGAGAGAGAGTGTGTGTGTGAGAGAGAGTGTGTGAGAGAGAGAGGGTGTGCGAGAGAGTGTGTGTGAGAGAGTGTGTGTGTGTGAGAGAGAGAGTGTGTGCGTGAGAGAGAGTGTGTGCGTGAGAGAGAGTGTGTGTGTGAGAGAGAGAGTGTGTGTGAGAGAGAGTGTGTGTGTGAGAGAGAGAGTGTGAGCGTGAGAGTGTGTGCGTGAGAGAGAGTATATGTTTGAGAGAGAGTGTATATGTGCGAGAGAGAGTGTGTGTGAGACAAAGTGTGTGTGTGAGAGAGAGTGTGTGTGTGACAGAGAGTGTATGTGTGAGAGAGTGAGTGTATGTGTGTGAGAGAGTGTGTGTATGTGTGTGAGAGAGTGAGTGTATGTGTGTGTGAGAGAGTGAGTGTATGTGTGTGTGAGAGAAACTGAGTGCATGTGTGTGAGAGTGTGTCAGTTGGAGAGAATGCATGGGTGAGAGTGTGTGAGCGTGAAAGTGTGTGTGAGAGAATGTGTGAGAGAGAAAGTGTGTGTGAGAGAATGTGTGCGAGAGAGAAAGTGTGTGAGTGAGAGAGTGCGTAAGAGATAGTGTATGTGTGTGTGAGAGACAGAGAGAGCATGTGTGTGTGTGTGTGCGTGTGTCTGAGAGTGTGTAAGGAGAGCGTGTGTGTGACCTGATCTTCCTCTGCAGTCTATCAGTAACTGAATCACGGGATTAGATGTAAACTAAAGCTCCCTCGACACTGTTCCCATCAAACACTCCCAGGAAAGGTACAGGTACAGCACAGAGTTCGACACAGAGTAAAGCTCTCTCGACACTGTTCCCACCAAACACTCCCAGGACAGACACAGCACAGAGTTCGATACAGAGTAAAGCTCCCTCTACACTGTCCCCATCCAACACACCCAGGACAGATACAGCACGGGTTCAGACACAGAGTAAAGCTCTCTCTACACTGTCCCCATCCAACACACCCAGGACAGATACAACACGGGGTTAGATACAGAGTAAAGCTCCCTCTACACTGTCCCCATCCAACACACCCAGGACAGATACAGCACGGGTTTAGATACAGTGTAAAGCTCACTGTACACTGTCCCCATCAAACAGTCCCAGAACAGATACAGCACGGCGTTAGGTATAGAGTAAAGCTCCCTCTACACTGTCCCCATCAAACAAACCAAGTACAGGTACAGCACAGGGTTAGATACAGAGTGAAGCTCCCTCTACACTGTCCCCATCAAATAATCCAATGACAGATACAGCATGGTGCTAGATTAAAGGAAAAGCTGCCTCCACATTGTGCACATCAAACAGACCCAGGACAGGTACAGCACGGGGTTAGATACAGCTCAAATGTTTCTCTACATTTTGCCCATCTTGTGTGTGTGTGTGTGTGTGTGTGTGAGAGAGTGTGTGTGTGTGAGAGAGAGTGTATGCGAGAGAGAGTGTGAGAGAAAGTGTGTGTGTGAGAGAGAGAATGTGTGTGAGAGAGAGAGTGTGTGAGAGAGAGTGTGTGCAAGAGAGAAAGTGTGCGAGAGAGAGAGTGTGCGAGAGAGAGAGTGTGTGAGAAAGTGTGTGTGTGAGAGAGAGTGTGTGCGAGAGAGAGAGAGTGTGAGAAAGTGTGTGTGTGTGAGAGAGAATGTGTGTGAGAGAGAGAGTGTGTGCGTGAGAGAGAGTGTGTGTGAGAAAGAGTGTGCGTGTGAGCAAGAGTGTGTGTGAGAGAGAGAGTATGTGTGAGAGAGAGTGTGTGTGAGAGAGAGTGTGTGAGAGAGAGAGGGTGTGCGAGAGAGTGTGTGTGAGAGAGAGAGTGTGTGCGAGAGTGAGTGTGTGCGAGAGAGAGAGTGTGTGTGAGAGAGAGAGTGTGTGTGAGAGAGAGAGTGTGTGCGTGAGAGAGAGGGTGTGTGTGAGAAAGTGTGTGTGTGTGAGAGAGAGTGTGTGCGAGAGAGAGAGAGTGTGTGAGAAAGTGTGTGTGTGAGAGAGAATGTGTGTGAGAGAGAGAGTGTGAGAGAGAGTGTGTGAGAGAGAGTGTGTGCGAGAGAGAGAGACTGTGTGAGAAAGTGTGTGTGTGTGAGAGAGAATGTGTGTGAGAGAGCGAGTGTGTGCGAGAGAGAGAGTGTGTGCGTGAGAGAGAGTGTGTGTGAGAAAGAGTGTGCGTGTGAGCAAGAGTGTGTGTGAGAGAGAGAGTATGTGTGAGAGAGAGAGTATGTGTGAGAGAGAGAGTGTGTGTGAGAGAGAGTGTGTGAGAGAGAGAGGGTGTGCGAGAGAGTGTGTGTGAGAGAGTGTGTGTGAGAGAGAGAGTGTGTGCGAGAGAGAGTGTGTGCGAGAGAGAGTGTGTGCGAGAGAGAGTGTGTGCGAGAGAGAGAGTGTGTGTGAGAGAGAGAGTGTGTGCGTGAGAGAGAGGGTGTGCGTGAGAGAGAGTGTGTGCGTGAGAGAGAGTGTGTGCATGAGAGAGAGTGTGTGTGTGAGAGAGAGAGTGTGTGCGTGAGAGAGAGTGTGTGCGTGAGAGAGACTATATGTTTGAGAGAGTGTATATGTGCGAGAGAGAGTGTGTGTGAGACAAAGTGTGTGTGTGAGAGAGAGTGTGTGTGTGAGAGAGAGTGTATGTGTGAGAGAGAGAGTGTGTGTGAGAGAGTGAGTGTATGTGAGTGAGAGATTGAGTGTATGTGTGTGAGAGAGACTGAGTGCATGTGTGTGAGAGTGTGACAGTTGGAGAGAATGCATGGGTGAGAGTGTGTGAGCGTGAAAGTGTGTGTGCGAGAGAAAGTGTGTGAGAGAGAAAGTGTGTGTGAGAGAATGTGTGTAGAGAGGAAGTGTGCGTGAGAGAGAAAGTGTGTGTGTGACAGAGAGAAAGAACATGTGTGTGAGTGAGAGAGTGCGTAAGAGATAGTGTATGTGTGTGTGAGAGACAGAGAGAGCATGTGTGTGTGTGTGTGTCTGAGAATGTGTAAGGAGAGCGTGTGTGTGACCTGATCTTCCTCTACAGTCTATCAGTAACTGAATCACGGGATTAGATGCAAAGTAAAGCTCCCTCGACACTGTTCCCATCAAACACTCCCAGGAAAGGTACAGGGACAGCACAGAGTTTGATACAGAGCAAAGCTCCCTCTACACTGTCCCCATCCAACACACCCAGGACAGATACAGCACGGGGTTAGATACAGAGTAAAGCTCCCTCTACACTGTACCCATCAAACAAACCAAGGACAGATACAGCACGGGGTTCGATACAGAGCAAACCTCCCTCTCCACTGTCCCTATCAAACAGTCCCAGAACAGATACAGCACGGGGTTAGATACAGAGTAAAGCTCCCTCTACACTGTCCCCATCAAACACTCCCAGGACAGGTACAGCACGGGGTGAGATACAGATTAAAGCTCACTGTACACTGTCCCCATCAAAACAGTCCCAGAACAGATACAGCACGGGGTTAGATACAGAGTAAAGCTCCCTCTCCATTGTCCCCATCAAACAAACCAAGGACAGATACAGCACGGGGTTAAATACAGAGTAAAGCTCCCTCTACACTGTCCCCATCAAACACTCCCAGGACAGATACAGCAAGTGGTTAGATATAGAGTAAAGCTCCCTCGACACTGTCCCCATCAAACACTCCCGGAACAGATACAGCACGGGGTGAGATACAGAGTAAATCTCCGTCTACACTGTCCCCATCAAACACTCCCAGGACAGGTACAGCACGGGGTTAGATACAGAGTAAAGCTCCCTCTACACTGTCCCCATCAAACACACCCAGGACAGGTGCAGCACGTGGTTAGATACAGAGTAAAGCTCCCTCGACACTGTCCCCATCAAACACTCCCAGGACAGGGACAGCACGTGGTTAGATATAGAGTAAAGCTCCCTCGACACTGTCCCCATCAAACACTCCCAGGACAGGTACAGCACGGGGTTAGATACAGCGTAAAGCTCCCTCTACACTGTCCCCATCAAACACTCCCAGGACAGGTACAGCACGGGGTTAGATACAGAGTAAAGCTCCCTCGACACTGTCCCCATCAAACACTCCCAGGACAGGTACAGCACGGGGTTAGATACAGAGTAAAGCTCCCTCGACACTGTCCCCATCAAACACTCCCAGGACAGGTACAGCAAGTGGTTAGATATAGAGTAAAGCTCCCACTTCACTGTCCTCATCAAACACTCCCAGGACATATACAGCACAGGGTTAGATACAGATAAAGCTCCCTCTACACTGTCCCCATCAAACACTCCCTGGACATGTACAGCACGGGGTTAGATACAGAGTAAAGCTCCCTCGACACTGTCCCCATCAAACACTCCCAGGACAGGGACAGCACGGGTTTAGATAGAAGCTCCCTATACACTGTCCCCATCAAATAATCCAATGACAGATACAGCATGGTGCGAGATTAAAGGAAAAGCTGCCTCCACATTGTGCACATCAAACAGACCCAGGACAGGTACAGCACGGGGTTAGATACAGCTCAAATCTTCCTCTACATTTTGCCCATCATTGTGTGTGTGTGTGTGTGTGTGAGAGAGAGAGTGTGTGTGAGAGAGAGAGTGTGTGTGTGAGAGAGAGAGTGTGTGCGAGTGAGAGGGTGTGTGTGAGAAAGAGTGTGTGTGTGAGAGAGAGAGTGTGTGTGAGAGAGTGTGTGTGAGAGAGTGTGTGCGAGAGAGAGTGTATGTGTGAGAGAGAGAGAGTGTGTGCGAGAGAGTGTGTGCGAGTGAGAGGGTGTGTGTGAGAAAGAGTGTGTGTGTGAGAGAGTGTGTGTGAGAGAGTGTGTGTGAGAGAGAGTGTGTGTGTGAGAGAGTGTGCGTGTGAGAGAGAGTGTGCGT
>NW_027591990.1:0-66298 GCF_964213995.1 Mustelus asterias
CTTCCCCCACTCAACGCACACCCGTCCTAAGGCTTCCCCCATCTCACTCACTCCCTCCCTCCCTTTCCCCCACTCACTCCCTCCCTCCCTCCCTTTCCCCCACTCACTCCCTCCCTCCCTCCCTTTCCCCCCACTCACTCCCCCTCCTTTTCCCCCACTCACTCCCCTCCCTTTCCCCACTCACTCACTCCTCCCTTTCCCCCACTCACTCACTCCCTCCCTTTCCCCCCCACTCACTCACTCCCTCCCTTTCCCCCCCACTCACTCCCTCCCTCCCTTTCCCCCCCACTCCCTCCCTCGCCCCCTTTCCCCCCCACTCCCTCCCTCGCCCCCTTTCCCCCCCCCACTCCCTCCCTCGCCCCCCTTTCCCCCCCCCACTCCCTCCCTCGCCCCCTTTCCCCCCCCACTCCCTCCTCGCCCCCTTTCCCCCCCACTCCCTCCCTCGCCCCCTTTCCCCCCCCACTCCCTCCCTCGCCCCCTTTCCCCCCCCCACTCCCTCCCTCGCCCCCTTTCCCCCCCCACTCCCTCCCTCGCCCCCTTTCCCCCCCACTCCCTCCCTCGACCCCTTTCCCCCCCACTCCCTCCCTCGCCCCCTTTCCCCCCCCACTCCCTCCCTCGCCCCTTTCCCCCCCCACTCCCTCCCCGCCTTTGCCACGCTCATACTCTCCCCCTTCCTCATCTCCGTTTCCAAGTATTGTATTGTCGCCAAAAATGGAAATTGTTCCCGGTTCACCTAAGTCTACATTATAAATACAAATGCAGGAAAGCAAGGGCCCTAATACGGACGCCAGGGGTATTCCACTACAAACCCGTGTCCAGCCAACAGATATTCATTCACCGTTACTCTCAGTTTCCTGTCACTCAGCCGAGTTTGTATACGTGTTGTTACAACCCCTTTTCTCAGTAGTCTGTTATGTAGCACTGTGTCAAATGCTTTTTGACAGTCCATATATACCACATCAACAGCACTACCCTCATCAACCCTCGTCAGAAAACTCCCATGCATTTGCTGTATGAAGGATTCTGGATGTGTGCTGGTTTTTAAATCGACTATATTTCAAACTCAACTTTTCTTAATGTTTACAGATTCCATTGGAAGGTATTTGAGTTTATTTTTGTTTTTTGGTGCATGTAATTTGAATCCAAGTGTTTACATCCGTTAACAATTTGAAGTTTATTCTCAGTAGGCTAAGTGTTTTGTGTTTTTCGACATGTGTCGTATCGCTGGAATATAAAGAACAGTGACTTCTGCAGCCGCTGCTGGAAATTAGATGCAAGTGCCAGCAGCAGCTGCAGAAGTTACTGTTCTTTATATTCTTTTGACCCTCATGCCGCCTTTGTTTATTTTCTGTCCATCCTGTTACCATTTCTTGGGTAAAAACCTGCAGGAAGTGGAACAGCTGCTGGGTCCTTGCTTGTAACTAAATGTTGGAAAATCAGGGACGGTTAAGCGGTGACAGGTCGGGGCAGGGGTCAGTGTTTCGTTATCTCTTTGATTGGGAAGATTGGAAGGTGTAGGTTGATGGGCAAGACCATTTCTCCGTCTGAGAACATCCGTAAAGAATTAAATGCGGTTGTATCGTCTCAATTAAGTTTCACTCCTCCAAATTCTGATCAAGCCTTTTATTTTAAAGGGAATGCCAGTATAAAATTAGAGAGGTCTTGCTGGGCAGCACGGTGGCACAGTGGTTAGCACTGTCGCCTCACAGCGCCAGGGACCCGGGTTCAATTCCCCGCCTTGGGTCACGATGTGGAGTCTGAACGTTCTTCCTATATCTTTGTGGGTTTCCTCCGGGTGCTCCGGTTGCCTCCCACCGTCCGAAAGACGTGCTGGTTAGGGTGCATTGGCCATGCTAAATTCTCCCTCAGTGTACCCGAACAGGCGCCGGAGTGTGGCAAGTAGGGGATTTTCACAGCTTCATTGCAGTGTTAACGTGATCCTACTTGTGACACTAATAAATAAAACTTAAAAACTAATGAACTAGTTAGATCAGCTCTGACTTGAAACGTTGGCTCTGTTCCCTCTCCACAGGTGCTGTCAGGCGTGCTGAGATCTTCCAGCATTTCCTGTTTTTGTACTAGTTAAACCACACCTGTAATACTGAACAGTTTTGGTCTCCTTATCTTAAGGAAATAATATTTTAAATTCACTTCACTTGTGAGTAGGCTTTGCTGGCTAGGCCAGCATTTATTGCCCAGCCTTGGCATATACTGGCATAGGAGCCAGTTCAGATAATGTACACTAGGATGATCCCTGGGTGTGGAGGGATTTTCTTATGAGGAGAGGTTGAGTAGGTTTGGGCCTGTATTCACTGGAGTTTAGAAGAATGAGAGGTGATCTTATTGAGACACATCGGATTCTCAGGGGGCTTGACAGGGTAGATGCTGAGAGGTTGTTTCCCCTTGTGGGAGAGTCTAGGACCAGAGGGAATCATCTTAGAGTAAGGGGTCGCACATTTAAAACAGCGATGAGGAGGAATTTCTTCTCTCAGAGGGGAGTGAATCTGTGGAGCTCTTTGCCACAGAGGGTTGTAGAGGCTGGGTTGTTAAGTATGTACAAAGCTGAGATGGACAGATTTTTAATCAGTAAGGGAATCGAGGGTTATGGGGATAAGGCGGGAAAGTGGAGTTGGGCTTGTATCAGATCAGTCGTGATCTCATTGAATGGGCAGGGCAGACTCGATGGGCCGAATGACCTACTTCTGCTCCTATGACTTCTAATCTAAGCCTTCAGTGTAGATGCATGTGAATTTAACCTCTCTCCTTTCTATCCAAAGACCAAAGAACCCAGCTGTCCGCAGTCCATTGAAAATGCTCATGTCTTGCTGCACCTGGGAGATTCTGTTACCACTGACCACATCTCCCCCGCAGGCAGTATAGCCCGTAACAGCGCTGCTGCCAGATACCTCACCTGCAAAGGGTAAGTGGCTTTTATTTTAAGTCATGGATAGTATTTTCACTAAATTCTCGAATTGTTGATTTGCAAGCATGATACTTTAAGATCCCACGGTTTCTTTCAAGCGTCCTAATCAGAAGCACGTGAGCTTCTCTGACAACTAAAGAAAATAGTAAGAAGTTTAACAACACCAGGTTAAAGTCCAACAGGTTTATTTGGTAGCAAAAGCCACACAAGCTTTCGGAGCTCCAAACCCCTTCTTCAGGTGAAGAAGGGGCTTGGAGCTCCGAAAGCTTGTGTGGCTTTTGCTACCAAATAAACCTGTTGGACTTTAACCTGGTGTTGTTAAACTTCTTACTGTGTTTACCCCAGTCCAACGCCGGCATCTCCACATCATAACTAAAGAAAAGCCAAACTAATTGAATCATTTCTTTTATAAAAGATCACAGAATGGCAAGGCACCAATTCACTCCATCAAAGTTTAGCTGTTAGCCAGTTACACATTTTGGGAAACGTAGGAATATGAGGATGCCATTCAGCTCCTCAAACCAAGGGGCGGCACGGTGGTTGGCACTGCTGCCTCACAGCGCCAAGGACCCGGGTTTGATTCCCGGCTTGGGTCACTGTCTGTGTGGAGTCTGCACGCTCTCCTCGTGTCTGCGTGAGTTTCCTCCGGGTGCTCCGGTTTCCTCCCACAGTCCGAAAGACGTGCTGGTTAGGTGCATTGGCCATGGTAAATTCTCCCTCAGTGTTATCCGAACAGGCGCCAGAGTGTGGCGACTAGGGGATTTTCACAGTAACTTCATTGCAGTGTTAATGTAAGCCTACTTCTGACACTAATAATTAAACAAACCCCTTTCAGCATTCAATGATATCATGGGTGACCTGGCTAACTCCATCTACTTGCCCTCACTCCATATCCCTGATACACAAGAATCGACCGATCTCGCATGTCGAACGTTCCATTGGCCTAGCATCCACAGCCTTTGGGTGCCAGGTTCCTGCTATCCTTTGTGAACAAAACCCTTCCCAGAAGAACACAGTTGCTGGGAATGCGAGTACAGAGACTGACTGCAGTGAAAAGCAGCAGCATTCACACACCCAGGTCAAAGCTATCTGTTCACTTCTTCAAGGGCAGGATGGTGAGTGTTCAAAGATGTTGTGGAAATTGCGGTTCCCCTTTATGTTTTGCTGTCTATTTTTCATCTAAATACTGGAAAAGTTACTAAACTAACTCAACTAAGGGCGGCATGGTGGCATAGTGGTTAGCACTGCTGCCTCACAATGCCAGGGACCCGGGTTCAATTCCCGGCTTGCGTCACTGTCTGTGTGGAATTTGCACATTCTCTCCCGTGTCTGCGTGGGTTTCCTCCGGGTGCTCCGGTTTCCTCCTATAGTCCAAAGGTGTGAGGGTTAGGTGGATTGGCCATGTTAAATTCCCCCTTCGTGTCGCGGGGACTAGCAGGGTAAATGCATGGGGTTATCAGAATAGGATCTGGGTGGGATTGTGGACGGTGCAGATTCGATGGGCCGAATGACGTCCTCCTGGACTGTTGGATTATGTGAATTATTGTGAGATATTGTGTACTCACAGAGCAGGTCTGTACCTGGAATCTGATGAATGGAAAATCACTAGTCCTGCGTATGCGCTTCCCCCGGGTCTCTGAGCAGCCCTGCCAGTGGGGAGCGTGAATCACTACTCTTCCTATCTATTTCTTATCAGAGAGTACCTTCGGGTCAATGGTGACTTCTTCTAATCAACTGCCTCGCAGTACCAATTCATTCAAACCAATAACCCGAATTGAAACAATGATATTTTAACTATGTGTGAATTCTTTCCTTAAACTTAGCCTCACGCCCCGTGAGTTTAACTCTTACGGAGCACGAAGAGGGAATGATGCTGTGATGACCCGAGGGACCTTCGCCAACATCAGGCTCCTGAATAAATTTATTGGCAAAACTGCACCTAAAACAATACACATCCCGTCTGGGCAAACAGTAAGTATTCAGCGTCTTTGGCACTTTGAAATAGAAGTACAAGTCTTGCTGAAAAAAGAGACAACTTATCTAAGCTTTCCATCTTGCATAATCAGGACAGTTTGCAAGAATACAAACTGCAGTTAACTGTCAATCAATATCAACTGGTGGATTCTCCATGGCAATGCCTCTACCAATCAGAGTCCACTTGCCATCCAATCAACACTGTCTTGTACAGTATAAATTTCCCTGACATTTGTATCCTTGGGAATTCATAGAATCCCTACAGTGCAGAAGGGATTCAGCCCATTGAGTCTGCACCAACTCTCTGACAGAACATCTTACCCAGGCTCCCAACCCTATCCCCGTGGCCCCGCGCAATTACCCCACTAATCCCCCTAACCTGCACATCTTGGGACACCAAGGGGTAATTTAACATGGCCAGTCCACCTAACCTGAACATCTAGGGACACTAAGGGGCAATTTAGTACGGCCAGTCCACCTAACTTGCATGTCTTTGGAGTGTGGGAGGAAACCCACGCAGACACGAGGAGGCCGTGCAGACTCCACACAGACAGTGACCTGAGGTGGCAATCGAACCCGGGTCTCAGGAGCTGTGAGGCAGCAGTGCTAACCACTGTGCTGCCATACTACCCTGAGGAGTGCAAGACTAAAACTTTCAACAATGTCTTTTTTCAGCAATACTCGAGTTTTGTACGATCAAACAAGTAAAAGTATTAATATTTTCCTTGCAGCTCGATGTGTTTGATGCAGCCGAGCGGTACCAGAGGGAAGGCTTTCCGCTGATTATTTTAGCTGGGAAAAAATACGGCTTGGGTAGCTCGAGGGACTGGGCAGCCAAAGGACCTTATTTACTGGTAAAACCCGATTCTGTCTGCATATAAGAACTGTCCCGGATTGAATCAAATTGCCGATGTCAATTATTGTGCTCCTGCATTTCAGGGTGTCAAAGCCATTCTAGCAGAGAGTTACGAGAAGATGCACAAGAACCACTTGATTGGTATGGGCATTATTCCCCTTCAGTTCCTTCCAGAGGACAACGTAGACAAGTTAGGACTGACCGGAAAGGAGCGTTATACAATAATAATCCCTAAAGAACTGTGCCCAGGAACAGCAGTCAGTGTAACGGTACGGATATCAAATGCTTTGTGTTTTAACTTGTGTATTATGCTCACATAGTTTATTGTAGCTTTGTTTTGCTTGTGCGGATGCCGCGGATAGTATTGAAGGAAGGCTTTCAAGGGATATACTTTCCTCCTCATGTAGTTTGCCCAAAGAATCACGCATGACCTTTCTGTCACCGCATAGAATCAGAGAATCCCTACAGTGCAGAAGGAGGCTATTCGGCCCATTGAGTCAGTGTTGGATAGTTAAGACACTTCATTTGGTTAACTTCCAACAAGCTCATGGGAGATGGAAACTCTCTTTTCTCTTTACCGTTGTTAGGGTGGCACAGTGTTAGCACTGCTGCCTCACAGCGCCAGGGACCCGGTCCCACACTCCAAGATGTGTAGGTTAGGTGGATTGGCTATGCTAAATTGCCCCTTAGTTCTTTAAAGTTTATTTATTAGTGTTACAAGTCATTTTACATTAACGCTGCAAGAAAGTTACTGTGAAAATTCCCTACTCGCCACACTCCGGAGCCTGTTCGGGTACACTGAGGGAGAATTTAGCACGGCCAATGCACCCTAACCAGCACGTCTTTCAGACTGGGGGAGGAAACCGGAGCACACGGAGGAAACCCACGCAGACACGGGGAAAATGTGCAAACTCCACAGAAACAGTGACCCAAGCGGGGAATCGAACCTGGGTCCCTGGTGGTGTGAGACAGCAGTGCTAACCACTGTGCCACCGTCCCAAGGTGTGCAGGTTAGGTGGATTGGCCATGCTAAATTTCCCCTTGGTGTCCAAAGATGGACAGGTTAGGTAGATGTGTGGGGCAGGGGAAAGGGCCTGGGTGGGATGCTCTGTCGAGAAGTCGGTGCAGACCTGGTGGGCCAAGTGGCCTCTTCTGCGCTATAGGGATTCTACAATTCTTCCATCCTTAACATGTGAGCCTGGGTAGATAGTTCTGGAGCATCACGGCTGAGCCTCAAAGCTCTCATGCTGTGCACCCCCCCCTCCCCGCACTGGAGCGGGAATCTTTCCCCATGTAGTTTTCTTCCTTTGGCCCCAATGTGACAGTTCACATCAGCTGAGTGAGCACAGATGGAAGGGTGGCAGGGACACAGTGTCACACCTCATGCACGTCGGGATTTATGTGACCTGATTGTTGTGTTGTGTCAGCCAGCTGAGAATCAGACACGAGCTCACCTGCTATTCAGGGGATTTATTCTCGTAATTTGCGAGCAAGCAACAGCTGCAAACCACATCGCAGCTTTTCCTTTTTAGTCGCCCCTCTAGAGTCGACAGTGAGCAAATGCTTTATAAAGCAACGACTAGCAGGGGCGGAGTAGCACAGTGCAGCACGGGACCCTGCTGCTCAGACTATAAGTTACTATGAAAGGCATTTTCTAAAGTGACCACTCATAACTCTTAGACCTTGTCAACTCAACAGCTGAAACATGAGGTGCCCTGCCCCCTTATTCACCAGGGAATGTGTTCTCTTTCAATGAGCTGTGCTGCATTTAGAAAAATACTAGTGCCGTTACAGATTTCTCCATCTCCCTTACTCACCCCACCCTCCTGCAGTCTGTTAGTCACAAGTTTGATGCCATCTATCCTGCCCTTGATGAGTTGGATTTACTTTCGCTCTTGGCCGAGTCTAGCCCAGGCCCAGCACCCCTCTCCCTCAATTCAGGGAAAAGGACAAGTTGCTCACCCAGAATTTCGTGATGTTTCTTTTTTTTCCCCCCTGAGTCTCACTGGGTCTGAAGCTGCAGTGCGCACACCAGAGAATCGCAATAGTGCAGAAAGAGGCCATTCAGCCCATCGGGTCTGCACCGACCCTCCAAATAAATTCCCACCCTTATCCTATTCCTGTAATCCCGTGCATTTTTACCATGGCCAATCCACCTAACCTGCACACCTTTTGGACACTAAGGGGCAATTTAACATGGCTAGTCCACCTAACCTGCACACCTTTTGGACACTAAGGGGCAATTTAGTATGGTCAATCCACCTAACCTGCATATCTTTGAACACTAAGGAGCAGTTTAGCATGGCCAATCCTCCTAACCTACACATCTTTGGACACTAAGGGGCAATTTAGCATGGCCAATCCACCTAACCTACACATCTTTGGAGTGTGGGAGAAATCCCGTGCAGACATGAAGAGAACCTGAATTTTGATATTCTTGGTGAGCTCTGAGTGATTGAACTTCTCTGCGACAACAGTTTTCTGGAGCAGTGTGAATCTCCTGACAGGAACCTCCTCGGTATATCCGCTTTTCAGTTACCTCGCAGAACCCGCTGTGTTGTCTCTTGCCTCTCCCAGTTGATGGGAGAGGGAATCATAGAATCCCTGCAGTGCAGAAGGAGGCCATTTGACCCATCGAGCCTGTACCAACAACAATCCCGCATTTACCCTGACGCTAAGGGGCAATTTACCACGGCCAATCCATCTCACTTGCACGTTTTTATACTGTGGGAGGAAACCCACGCAGACACGGGGAGAATGTGCAAACTGCACACACAGGCTGGAATTGAACCTGGGTCCCTGGCGCTGTGAGGCAGCAGTACAAGCCACTGTGCCACTTTGGGAGTGAGGTTGGGGAAGGGTGGCAGGGGACGGGTGCCAACAGGCGACGTCAGCCTGTCTGTGGCTTCTTGAGAACGGGAGTTGTGACTGGGACTGCTTGTGCTTGATGATCTGCTGCCGCTGCTTTCTGTCCTGAATTTAATATATGGATTACATTCCGCAAGCACGGCTCAGACTCTGAAACCAAATACTGCGGATGCTGGAAATAGGAGAGAAATCCAGAAAATGCTGCAAACATTCAGCAAGTCAGGCAGCACCTGTGGAGGGAGAGAAACAGGATCAACATTTACGCTTTATCCATCTGACTCCCTTTCTGTCTCCACACTTGCTGTCAGGGTCTTTTCCAGCATTTTTAGTGTTTCAAATGCAAGAAGTTTGAAATAGAAAACTGAACCGGCTGCGAAATGTCTGTGCGGAGTTTGCACGTACTCCCTGTGTCTGCGTGGGTTTCCTCCGGGTGCTCCGGTTTCCTCCCACAGACCGAAAGACTTGCAGCTTAGACGGATTGGCCGTGCTAAATTGCCCCTTAGTGTCAGGGGGATTTGAAGGGTAAATACGTGGGGTTATGGGGATAGGACCTGGGTGGGATTGTGGTCGGTGCAGACTTGATGGGGCCAAATGGCCTCCTTCTGCCTGTAGGGATTCTATCTATCATCTCAGCAGGTCTGACAGCATCCGTGGAGAGAGAATAGAGCCAACGTCTCGAGTCTGGGCGACCCAGCATTTTCTGTTTCAGATCCCGGCATCTGCAGTTTTTAGCTTGTGTCTTAGTGAGAACTGAACGATTGTTTGTCCCAGGATGTAACCAGAGATTCCATGTGTTGTCTTGCAGACGAGCACGGGAAAGACATTCAAAGTGGTGGCCAAGTTTGACAATGAAATGGAAATCGCCTTTTACAAGCAAGGTGGCATTTTGAATTATGTCGCTCGGAAGATGCTATAAGAGCCACTGCATCATTTGACTTAATCTGCAACTGTGATCCAAATGTGGCTTGTGGGCTCCCGTGGCCAGGTGACACTATTTGCATCGGGTGCTCTTGGAGTGAAGGGTGTGGCTGTTGAAGTCTTTCATGTTGGGTGTGCTGTATGTTTCAGAACAGTCTGCGTGCAGCTCGAGAGACCAGCAGTGGATGGGAGCCTTGGCCTTGCAAGTACACATATGAATTCTTCCTTTTGAGTTGATGCTCATTGTATTAACTTTTCGTTTTTAAAAAAAATATATAACTTAAAACTTGTGTATAAAACGTGTGCGTCGCAAAACTGACCCATTCAGATCAGAAGACAGCTAAAACGACATTGTGCATTCAGTTCACTACTGCCTTTCTCCACGCAAGGTTTTCGTCACCACGATACGTATTTGTATCCAAGTGTGATTTTTTTTAAAAAATTCCTTTTCCACATTAATTTTAGCCTTGTTTCCTTCTGTTGTAAACTGTTTCTCAAACGTGGAAAAGAAAGGCTGGCAGGAGTGTTCAGAACACTGTGAAGTAACACCCGTCAGAGGTGGGGGGAGCAAAGAAAGAGAGAGACTTGGGATGGAAGCAGTGTGACAAAAGTGTTGAGATTTTTATTTGCTGTCTGTATAGGCGGACGAAAAGTATCTCGCATTTAAAGCCTCAATGTATGGTAGTGTATGATAAGTGTCCAAGCAAATGTTTCAGTGGCAATTCTGCCGTACAAATGCTACTGATGAACTGTACATTTTTAATAGGTTGTAAGAATAAAGAAGTCAAACCATAAATCTGGTTCACCCTGTTTGATATTCTGTAAACTTGCACAAGATTCTCAAATATTGGTGAGATCAAAAGGACACAATAGTTACACAATTGCGTCATTGCTTTTGTTGTTTTTCGCATTCTTACATTACGGATGTATCTGGTACCACACACAATCGTGAAATGTTTGTTCTGACAATCGCTCGTTTCGGTGCTACCCCCTCCCACCCCTGTCACGGTGGCACAGTGGTTAGCACCGCAGCCTCACGGCGCCAGGGACCCGGGTTCGATTCCCGGCACTGTCTGTGTGGAGTTTGCACGTTCTCCCCATGTCTGCGTGGGTTTCCTCCGGGCACTCCGGTTTCCTCCCACAGCCAAAAGATGTGCGGGTTAGGTTGATTGGCCATGCTAAATTGACCCGAGTGTCAAAGGGATTAGCAGGGTGAATATGTGGGGCTACGGGGATAGGACCTGGGTGAGACTGTGGTCGGTGCAGACTCGATGGGCCAAATGGCCTCCTGCTGCACTGTAGGGATTCGATGATTCTATGTCTGCGTGGGTTTCCTCCGGGTGCTCCAGTTTCTTCCCACAGCCCAAAGATGTGCGGGTTAGGTTGACTGGCCATACTAAATCGCCCCTTAGTGTCCCAAAATTTATTATTCATTATTCATTCACGGGACAAGTGCTTCACTGGCTGGCCCAGCATTTATTGTAAGAAGTTTAACAACACCAGGTTAAAGTCCAACAGGTTTATTTGGTAGCCAAAGCCACACAAGCTTTCGGAGCTCTAAGCCCCTTCTTCAGGTGAGTGGGAATTCTGTTCACAAACAGAGCTTATAAAGACACAGACTCAATTTACATGAATAATGGTTGGAATGCGAATACTTACAACTAAACAAGTCTTTAAGAAACAAAACAATGTGAGTGGAGAGAGCATCAAGACAGGCTAAAAAGATGTGTATTGTCTCCAGACAAGACAGCCAGTGAAACTCTGCAGGTCCACGCAACTGTGGGAGTTACAAATAGTGTGACATGAACCCAATATCCCGGTTGAGGCCGTCCTCGTGTGTGCGGAACTTGACTACCAGCATTTATTGCCCATCCTTAGTTGCCTTTGCTCAGAGGGCAGTTGAGAGTCAACCGCATTGCTTTGCCTCTGGATTCACATGCAGGCCAGACCGGGTAAGGACGGCAGATTTCCTTCCCTAAAGGACATGAGTGAATCAGATGGGTTTTTCCGACAATCGGCAACGGTTTCATGGCCATCAGTAGATTCTTAATTCCAGGTTTTTTTTATTGAATTCAATTTCCACCGTGGCAAGATTTGAGCCCGTGTCCCCAGAACATTAGCTGAGTTTCTGGATTAATCGTCGAGTGATAATACCACTAGGCCAATGCCTTCCAAAATGTGTAGGTTAGATGGGATTAGCCATAGGAAATGTGTGGGGTTGCAGAGAGAGGGTGGTGGGGAGGACCTGCGTAAGATGCTCTGTCAGAAAGTCAGTGCAGATTCAATGGGCTGAGTAGCCTCTTCTACACTGTGGGATTCTATGAAATGCCTTTGATGCAGCTGTTACTGACTTCTTTCGAGGGCACCTTCTGCAGTCAGCGGCTCCCTCAAAGTGTCCACTGAATTTTTAAAGGTAACACGATGTCATGAACTGATGAACGTACAAGCACGGTACTGAATGGTGATCCCCACTAGCCTTTGTTGAAAGGATGCCTGTAAAACAACAGGCTCCTAAACACGTTTAACTGAATTACTGCTGATTGGGGAGTCTAGTGGTACGGGGTATCGCTTAAAAATTAGAGCTGTAAAATGAAGCAAAGATTAAAATTTCACCGCACAAATGGTGGTAGAGGTTTTCAACTCTCTTCTGCAAACGGCAATTAATTTTGAACCTGAGATTGATGGACTGTGCTCTTTGAGATGTGGCATCAATGGCAAAGCCTGCCTTTGTTGCCCATGCTTAACTGCCCTTGAACTGAGTGGTTTGCGAGGCTATTTCAGAGGGCAATTACGAGTCAAAGAATCCCCACAGTGCAGAAGGAGGCCATTTGGCCCTTCGAGCCTGCAGTGACAGCAATCCCACCCAGGCCCTATCCCCCGTGACCCCACGTATTTACTCTAGCTAGTGCCTCTGACACTAAGAGGCAATTTTATTGTGGTCAGTCCACCCACCCCGCACATCTTTGGACTGTGGGAGGAAGCTGGAGCACCCGGAGGAAACCCATGCAGACACAGGGAGAATGTGCATACTCCCCACAGTCAACCGAGGCCAGAATTGAACCTGGCGCTGTGAGGTAGCAGTGCTAACCACTGTGCCAACCATTTTTTGGATGGTTTTGCCAGTGATTCACTAATATTCATAGAATCCCTACAGTGCACAAGGAGGCCATTCAGCCCATCAAATTTGCACCGACAAGAATCCCACCCAGGCTCTATCCCCGTAACCCCACATATTTACCCTGCTAGTCTCCCTGACACTAGGGGCAATTTAGCGTGGCTAATCCATCTAACCCGCACATCTTGACTGTGGGAGGAAACTGGAGCACCTGGAGGAAACCCACGCAGACACGGGGAGAATGTGCAAACTCCGCACAGATAGTGACCCAACGCTGGGAATCGAACCCGGATCCCTGGTGCTGTGAGGCAGCAGTGCTAACCACTGTGGCACTGTTCTCTCTATGTAACTTATCTATTCCCCTCAATATGTTGAAAACTTAGATCAAATAACTCCTATTAGCATCTAATGGTGGACTAATTATGGTGGACTTTCTGGTGGACAAGGCAGTATGGATACTGTGCCACCTGGTGGCTGGAGGTCGGCAATGAGGTGTTCACTTAGAACAGGATGCCTGATGGGTCTGTTGCCCCAATTAGTTCAACCAAGCAGCTTTATTGGAAAAACAGGAATAGTTGGTCTGTTGGCAATGTCTGACCCCGCGACCAAACGAGCAGCCGTCGGGTGGAGAGAATTAGATTGTTCACGTTATAGATGCAGTCATGTCACTGTGCTCTGGAACTGTTTTTCAGATGGTATCTCATTCCTGGAAGGTCGGCTGAAAAACACATGAGTAGAATCGATTAACCCAAGGCCGTTTTTAGTTAACTAATATAAAGCAAATAGGCATGAGATAACAGAGAAGGTTGAGGAAGGCAATCAAACAGATGTTGTTTGCATGGATTTTTTAAAAAAGTTTATTTATTCGTGTCACAAGTAGGCTTACATTAACACTGCAATGAAGTTACTGTGAACGTCCCCTAGTTGTCACATTCCGGCGCCTGTTCGGGTTCACTGAGGGAGAATTTAGCACGGCCAGCACATCTTTCGGACTGTGGGAGGAAACCGGAGCACCCGGGGGAAACCCACGCAGACGCGGGGAGAATGTGCAGACTCCGCACAGACAGCGACCCAAGCCGGGAATCGAACCCGGACCCCTCGCGCTGTGAGGCAGCAGTGCTAACCACTGTGCCACCGTGCCAATTTGAAGAAAGTGTTTGACAAACTACCACACAATAGGCTGATTAACAAAATTGTGGCTCATGGAATAGGAGCGGCAATGTCAACTTGGAATAAAAAGTGGCTTAAGGACAGAAACATTTGAGTCATGATCGATAAAGTGAGGATTTGAGGACAGCTTCTTCCCTGCTGCTGTCAGACTTTTGAATGGACCTACCTTGTATTAAGCTGATCTTTCTCTACACCTTTGCTATGACTGAAATACTACATTCTGCACTCTCTCCTTTTCCCCTATGTACTCAATGAATGGTATGCTTTGTATAGCGTGCAAGAACAATACTTTTCACTGTATGCTAATACATGTGATAATAAATAAAAATCAAAACAAAAAGGTAGTGGCGCAGTGGTGTTGTTGCTGGACTAGTAATCCGAAGACACAGGATAATGCTCTGGGGTCCTGGGTTCCAATCCCACTGCATTAGATGGTGAAATCGGAATTCAATAAAAATCTGGAGTTAAAAGCCTTATGACAATCACTAAACCATTGTAGTTTGTTGTAAAAACCCACCGGGTTCACTAATGTCCTTTAGGGAAGGAAATCAGCCGTCCTTACCCGGTCTGGCCTACATGTGACTCCAGAGCCACGGCAATGTGGTTGACTCTCAACTGCCCTCTGAAATGGCCTAGCGAACCACTCAGTTCAAGGGCAATTAGAAATGGGCAATAAATGCTGGCCTAGCCAGCGACACCCACATCCTCTGAAGCCTGTGGCGTTGGCCAAGGGTCAGTGCTAGGGCCAGTGTTTGTTGGATATAAGTGACTTGGATATTGGAATGCAGAGTAAAATGTCAAAATTAGCCACTGATACCATACTTGGAATAAGCAGTAAACACAGCGAGGGTGATCCCACCATAATTGACTGCAACAGAACGAAAGCTAGTGAAATGGGCAAACAGGTGGCAAATGAAATTTAATACAGAGAGGGGGCAAGGTGATGCATTTTGACAGAAGGGACAGGGAGATGCAAGATGAACATAATGGCACAGTGCTAAAGAATGTGCAGCGTTATAAGGAGGAGATTTATAAAATTGTTACATAGAAGATAGGAGGAGGCCATTTGGCCCTTCGAGCCTACTCCACCATTCATCACGATCATAAGAACTTAAGAAATAGGAGCAGGAGTAGGCCATCTGGCCCTTCGAGCCTGCCCCGCCATTCAACAAGATCATGGCTGATCTGAAGCGAATCAGTTCCACTTACCCGCCTGCTCCCCATAACCCCTAATTCCCTTATCGATCAGAAAACTATCTACCCGTGATTTAAACATATTCAACCAGGAAGCCTCCACCACTTCAATGGGCAGAGAATTCCAGAGATTCACTACCCTCTGAGAGAAGAAGTTCCCCCTCAACTCTGTTCTGAACCGGCCCCCCCTTATTTTGAGGCTGTGCCCTCTAGTTCTGGTTTCCCTTCTAAGTGGAAAGAATCTCTCCACCTCTACCCTATCCAGCCCCTTCATTATCTTATATGTCTCTATAAGATCACCCCTCATCCTTCTAAACTCCAACGAGTACAGACCCAATCTGTTTAATCTCTCCTCATAAGCTACACCCCTCATCTCCGGTATCAACCTGGTGAACCTTCCCTGCACTCCCTCCAAGGCCAATATATCCTTTCGCAAATAAGGGGACCAAAACTGCACACAGTACTCCAGTTGCGGCCTCACCAGTGCCTTGTACAGTTGCTGATCATGGCTGATCGTCCAACTCAATAGCCCACAAATGCTGTCAGAGCTGCTGAGTTTTTCCAGCATTTTCTGCTTTTGTTTCAGATTCCAACTGCCACTGTATTTTGCCTTTATCCCAGGCTGTGTTGTCGGCCATTCACATCCAAATGACTCACCACATGTGGATTCCAACTGCGTAGTAGCTTCCAGGGCATATGCAGTGCCAGTATTAGAGCAGGTGGTGGTTGCAAGTGATAGATCAAGTGGCGCACTACCGTTGTGCAGGTTATTTCTCCAAGGACTACCATAGCTGAGTGGGCAGCAATTCTTGGGTTTCTGAAAGTAGGAACCCACAAAGACTGGTCCCGTTGAAAAGTATTTAAAGCAAGAGATCCATGATCACACCATCAACTGCTGGTTCATCATGATCGGATAGCAGGATGGGAATGTGTAGGGTGTTGAGAAAGGGCAGGACGTAGCATTAATGATTTCAGTGACGCCGGATGCTAGGGGCACCCTCAAAGGCAGCACTATGATTCTAAGAACCATCTCCCCAGCTGTTTCAGGAGTTGCAGACATCCTCATCCCCACCTGGCTCTGTTCTGCTCATTCCTACTGTATGCCGCCTTGTTCTGCAAGAACGAAGGAAGAATGTCACTGATGGTGTACTGTTGTGTGGTGATAGCTGTACGTAGCTGGATGTATATAGAAGTAACAAGAAAGGCTAGTAGATGAGGTGGAGTTTCTGGATGTTCGGCGTGGATCTTGAGTGCCAGAAGGTGCTATTGGGTGAATGATGGGGGTGTAGCACATTGCACAGCGTGAGAGGCTGGGGGTATGGTTGGTATGAGATGTCAAGTGAAGATGCATTCATTGACATTAACCATCCACATGAAGCCATTGCACCTCGAGGACTGCTACCAGCTCCTTAAGTCTAGACTTTGAAAGTTGACATTCCTGTGGGTTCGCTGCTTCCACACCCTTCTGTGGGCAGTTCCTTAATGCCTTCTGGCCCTGAGCAGAACCACAATGTTTCTCCTCCTTCCCACCTCAACCACTAATGTCTCCAGCCCCAAATCCATCAATTTCAAACTCAGCCCTGACATTCAACTTCCTGATGTTTCAAAGTTCAGCCATTTTCTTCAGTGCAGCTTCCCTTTTTACCGAGGCAGCCTGACTCGAGGAAGAGCAGGCTGACTGAATCATGTGCTGCTTGGCTCCCTTTGTGAGTTCTATGGAAGCCAGCAACACTGAGATGAGAAGCAGCGAGGGACCTGTTTGGCCCAATGCTGCAATCACCTAATGTCCACACATGCATATTTCCAGTAGGACACACAAATACGGCTCAGGATCAAACACAACAGTACCAAAACCAATGCTATTGCCTCTACTGATATCCTACTTGAGATCCGTAAGCACAGAGTCAGAATCAAACCTGGAATCTTCAAAATCTGTACAGCTCCGATATATACGCTGTGTAAAGTTACTGAGGCAACAGGGATGATCAATGTAATTAAATCACAGAATACTACTCAGTATGATATACAACAGTGATATTTACAGCGTGATTATCAAGTGACAAAGTGCACCTCCCAGAGTGATTAACGAGCAAAAATCTGTGGTCTGAATATTAATGACTTCTCCATTAGTGGAGAAGTGTGGAAAACCCTTTGTGAGAAAAAAACTAAAGCAAACACTTAAAATTAATGGATAAAATGAAAATAGATCTCTTTTTAATATATCTAAGACAAATGTTAGGCTGGAATTCTCAACTGAAACGTCTCATAGACCTTGAAATAAAGGTATTTGTTTCACAAAAATATGTTTTAATTTTGGCACCAATATCCAGCACAATAATCTTGAACCCTAAATGTGGGTTTTTTTTAATCCCCAAAATCAGTTCAATGAAACCATAAAAGGTACAATTTAAGACACAATTCGAACTCCAAGTTAGCTCTGCTGCTCCAGAGCAATAAGGCCCAAGGTATTTTAATTTCCAGGCCTTATTTAAATCCAAACAGTCGACTTCCATTGGGAAAATGGAGAAATATCATGTGCTTCTGAGGCTATCTTCTGACACCTGGTAGGGTGACGAATTTGGATACTGCGCTACACCACAGGTATTTTGTGATTGGGGGGTGGGGAGCGAATAATTCCCTCAATTGACCATTCACAGAATTGTTATGGCACAGATGGAGACCATTCGGCCCATCGTGTCTGCACCGGCTCTCCAAATGAGCATTATGTCTTCAGCACCATTCTGCTGCCTCTTTCCCTGTACTCACCCAGATTCATCACTCTGGAGCCCTGACACGGAATTTCCACATGCTATTTGACTAAGAAGTTATCAAAACCTAGCCCGAGCTGTTCTCACCTGAGAAATATGCACATCCAGCAGTGGTGCACGAACTTTTGATGTGTTGCTCCCTCGCCCAGTGCGCTCAGGCCAATTAATCAGCTGGTTCAGCACAGACCTGATACTGTGCCTGAAAAACGTCAGCTGTAGATTGCTCAGCTCTTGGTGCCTTAGCCAATTTAACCATCAAAGGCAAACAATTTATATTAGGGCAATAATGCCCCTTTAATCACAGGGAAATATTGGGGTGGCACAGTGGTTAGCACTGCTGCTTCACAGTGCCAGGGACCCGGGTTCGATTCCTGGCTTGGGCCACTGTCTGTGTGGAGTTTGCACATTCTCCCCATTTCTGCGTGGGTTTCCTCCAGGTGCTCCGGTTTCTTCCCACATTCTGTAAAACGTGCTGGTTAGGTGCATTGACCCGAACAGGCGCCAGACTGTGGCGACTAGGGGAATTTCACAGTAATTTCATGGCAGTGTTAATGTAAGCCTTACTCGTGACTAATAGTTAAACTTAAGTATTGGAGCAGGGAATAAATGCATTTGAAACCTTAAGGTTGTGTTTCCTACCACGTTTTCCAATCACTCAATTTTACATTAGGGGCAGATTGCAAGGTTTGCAATAAACATTGTGTTGTTCATTGTGCCACAAAAAAAAACTTGTTGAGCAAACTACAAATGCAAATTGACTTAAACACAATACATTAAGTGCAGTCTGAAATCTACAAAGCACAGATGTCTGCAATACAGAACAGATTTAATTTTGTACAACAGGGCAGAACAGTAGTGCAACAATTGCTAAATTAGCAAGCACAACACATGTTCGCTGCCACAATAACACTATTGAAAATTTAAATGTCGTGCTGAAGTTTGGCCTTCAAATTACTTCAAGTTGGTTGCATCTTTGGCTGAGAATAGTAAGATCAAAGATTCAAGGTGAGATCCCAATCTAATAAGGTACAATTATATTCTGAGATATTAAAATTAAGCTTGTTCCTTTGCGAAAGCATTAAACATGTAATGTTTCTGAAACTCACATTTACCTTTACTAACAAATATGTTTCCATGTATTTGGCACTCGAAATATTCCAATGTCACTTTTCTTGAATAGCAATCAAATCTTGTTGCTATTCTCCCATATTTTATCTTGGTGTTAATTCACATTCTTGATTAGCAACACAGGTGGCACACATAATTCACACTCACGTTTCAACATAACTGATTGTGTTAATGTGAAGTTAACACTTAAACTCAATCACACTTAAAAAATATAATTTTGAATCCATTGAGTTCGAAACTGGCAAACAGCTTGATCAGTGCTGGAAGCAAAGAAAAGAATTATGTATAGGTTCAAGGCTCGGTGGGCAACTTGCCAAAGAATCTACACGACCAATCATTTCAAGTATCAAAGAAGCAGCATCTGTTTTTACTGACCTATATTTATGGACATCTTTCACAGTGGCTGCAGCAACTTCAAGGGGCAGACAGCCACATAGGAACATAGAAAAGCTACAGCACAATACAGGCCCTTCAGCCCACAAAGTTGTGCCAAACATGTCCCTACCTTAGCGATTACTAGGCTTACCTATAACTCTCTATCTTACTAGGTTCCATGCACTTATCTAAAAGTCTCTTAAAAGACCCTATCGAATCCGCCTCCACCACTGTGGCCGCAGCCCATTCCACGCACCCACCACCTTCTGAGTGAAAAATCTACCCCTGACATCTCCTCTGTAGCTACTCCCCAGCACCTTAAACCTGTGTCCTCTTGTGGCAACCATTTCAGCCCTGGGAAAAAGCCTCTGACTATCCACTCGATCAATACCGCTCAACATCTTATACACCTCTATCAGGTCACCCCTCATCCTTCGTCTCTCCAAGAAGAAAAGGCAGAGCTCACTCAATCTATCCTCATAAGGCATGCTCCTCAACCCAGGCAACATCCTTGTAAATCTCCTCTGCACCCTTTCTATGGCTTCCACATCCTTCCTGTAATGAGGCGACCAGAACTGAGCACAGTACTCCAAGTGTGGTCTGACCAGGGTCTTATATAGTTGCAACATTATCTCACGACTCCTAAACTCAATTCCTCGATTGATGAAGGCCAGTACACTATACGCCTTCTTAACCACAGCCTCAACCTACACAGCTGCTTTGAGCGTCCTATGAACTCGGACCCCAAGATCCTTCTGATCTTCCACTCTGCCAAGAGTCCTACCATTAATATTATATTCCGCCATCCTATTTGACCTGCCAAAATGAACCACCTCACACTTATCTGGGTTGAACTCCATCTGCCACTTCTCCGCCCAGTCTTGCATCCTATCAATGTCTCGCTGCAACTTCTGACATCCCTCCACACTATCCACAATACCTCCAACCTTTGTGTCATCAGCAAACTTACCAACCCATCCCTCCACTTCCTCATCCAGGTCATTTATAAAAATCGCAAAGAGTAAGGGTCCCAGAACAGATTTCTGGGGCACTCCACTGGTGACCGACCTCCATGCAGAATATGACCCATCTATAACCACTCTTTGCCTTCTGTGGGCAAGCCAGTTCTGGATCCACAAAGCAATGTCCCCTTGGATCCCATGCCCCCTCACTTTCTCAATAAGCCTTGCATGGGGCATCTTATCAAATGCCTTGCTGAAGTCCATATATACTACATCTACTGCTCTTCCTTCATCAATGTGTTTAGTCACATCCTCAAAAAATTCAATCAGGCTCGTAAGGTATGATCTGCCTTTGACAAAGCCATGCTGACTATTCTTAATCATATTACACCTCTCCAAATGTTCATAAATCCTGCCTCTCAGGATCTTTTCCATCAACTTACCAACCACTGAGGTTAGACTCACTGGTCTATAATTTCCAGGGCTATCTCTACTCCCTTTCTTGAATAAGGGAACAATATCCGCAATCCTCCGGAACCTCTCCCGTCTCCATTGATGATGCAAAGATCATCGCCAGGGGCTCAGCAATCTCCTCCCTCGCCTCCCACAGTAACCTGGGGTACATCCCATCCGGCCCCGGCGACTTATCTAACTTGATGCGTTTCAAAGGCTCCAACACATCCTCTTTCTTAATATCTACATGCTCAAGCTTTTCAGTCCGCTGCAAGTCTGCACTACAACCACCAAGATCCTTTTCCATAGTGAATACTGAAGTAAAGTATTCATTAAGTCCCTCTGCTATTTCTTCCGATTCCATACAAACTTTCCCACCATCACACTTGATAGGTCCTATTCTTTCACGTCTTATCCTCTTGCTCTTCACATACTTGTAGAATGCCTTGGGGTTTTCCTTAATCCTGCCTGCCAAGGCCTTCTCATGGCCCCTTCTGGCTCTCCTAATTTCCTTCTTAAGATCCTTCCTGTTAGCCGTATACTCTTCAAGATCTCTAGCATTACCTGGCTCCCTGAACCTTTTGTAAGCTTTTCTTCTTGACTAGATTCATTACAGTCTTTGTACATCCACGGTTCCCGTAACCTACCATGACTTCCCTGTCTCATTGGAACGTTGCTATGCAGAACTCCAGACAAATATTCCCTGAAAATTTGCCATATTTCTTCCATACATTTCCCTGAGAAAACCTCTTTCCAATTTAAGCCTCCAATTTCCTGCCTGATAGCCTCATAATTCCCCTTACTCCAATTAAACACTTTTCTAACTTGTCTGATCCTATCTCTCTCCAATGCTATTGTAAAGGAGATAGAATTATGATCACTATCTCCAAAATGCTCTCCCACGGAGAGATCTGACATCTGCCCAGGTTCATTTCCCAATACCAAATCAAGTACAGCCTCTCCTCTTGTAGGCTTATCTACATACTGTGTCAAGAAACCCTCCTGAACACACCTAACAAACTCCCCATCTACACCCCTTACTCTAGGGAGATTCCAATCAATATTTGGGAAATTTAAATCTCCCATCACGACAACTCTGTTATTATTATACCTTTCCAGGATCTGTTTCCCTATCTGCTCCTCAACGTCCCTGATAGTGGGCAAAATCATTTCCAAAAACCCCGATATGTCCTGTAGGGATGCCCTGATGACATGCATCATAGAATCATAGAATCCCTACAGAGTAGAAGGGGGGTTTGGTGGATTGGCCATGCTAAACATTGCCCCTCAGGGAGACGAGCTAGGGTAAATGCATGGAGCCATGGGAATAGGGCCTGGGTGGGACCGCAGCCGGCACAGACCCGATGGGCCGAATGGCCTCCTTCTGCACTGTAGGATTCTATGAGGCCATTTGGCCCATCGAGCCCACACCAACAACAATCCCACCCAGGCCCCATCCCCGTAACCCCACATATTCATCCCGCTAATCCCTCTGACATCAAGTGGCAACTTAGCATAGCCAATCAACCTAACCTGCGCACCTTTGGACTGCAGGAGGAAACCGGAACACCCGGAGGAAACCCACGCAGACACAGGGAGAACGTGACAGTCACCCGAGGCCGGAATTGAACCCAGATCCCTGGCGCTATGAAGCAGCAGTGCTAACCAGTGTGCCAACGTGCCTTGTAATCCCAGTTCACAAAATTGGATTTGGATGTTTCGAATGTCCAGTTGATTGACAGGTTGCAGGTTTCTGCCACCAAGTTGAAGGTAGGTACTGGTTGTGTAGGGAAACTGAGGATTGGCTCCTGCCTCCTGGAGCAGTAGTCAGAGAGCCACTACTTATTGTCTACCTCGAGTCCCATGGAGAAAACAGTTGCTGCTGAAGTGCCAAACCTACAACTGGATGGATTTGATATACCCATGACACACATGACAGTCAGAATACACTGCCCCCTTTCATTTGTTTTATTCATTCATGGAATGTGCGCATCGCCGGTTGGGCCAGCATTTGTTATCCATCCCTAATTACCCTTAAAAGGATTGGTTTGCTAGGCCAATTCAGAAGGCATTTAAAGAGTCAACCACAGTGCCGCTGGTTCAGGGTCACGTGTAGACCATACCAGATAAGGATGGTGTATCTCCTTCCCTAAAGGACATTAACGAAGCAGATGGGTTTTTTATGACAGTCGGTTTTCTGGTTATCATTATACTTTCAATTCCAGATTTTTTTCAATTGAATTTGAATTATGACATCTGCCATGGTGGGATTCGAATCTAGGTCATTACCCTGGGTCCCTAGATTACTAATCCAGTGACAATACCACTGTGTTACTGCCTCCCCTAAATATAATCACAGAATGCTTACAGTGGAAAATTCTACCTGTTGGGTCTACGCTGATGCTCTGTAAGAGTTACTCAGCTAGTGATATCCCCCTATTTTTACTTCATAGTCCTGCAATTACTTACCTCTTGAAATAATTATCCAATTCTCGTTTGAAAGGTATAATTGAATCTGCCTCCACCACACTCCCTAGCCACTGAATACATTTAAAAAATGTTTACTCATGTGGACATTGCTTCTTTTGTCAATCCCCTTAAATTCTGGTTCTTAACCCTCATGCCAATGGAAATTATTGCTCTATATACTTTGTCCAGACCCCTCAAACACACCCATCAAATCTTCTCTAAGGACAGCAGTCCCAGATTCTTCAGTCTATCCTCATAACATAAGTCTCTCATCCCCTGAATAATCCTTGTAAATCTTATTTGCACCCTCTCCAATGCCTTCACATCCTTCCTCAAGTGTTGTGCCCTAGAATTGGACACGGTGCTCCAGGTGAGGCTGAGCCAGTATTTTATCAAGGTTGACCGTGACCTCTTTGCTTTTGTCGTACTCTTAGCCTCCTTGTTTGATAAAAGCTTCCTAGTGGGTCACTTGAATCATACCTGGAGTGAAAGATCCTATGTTCACCCGTGCCAAATTCAGATGTAAAAACTTGAGAGTTCGGGCTATCTTTATAAAACACTTTGGAGCTTCTGGCCTGGGTCATAACATCAGACTTCTTCCCCTTTCGTCAGCTCTTTTACTATCTATATTCCAATAGATGACTTTGGACTCAACTTTATGTTGGCTATCAGTCTCTTTTTGCTGCTCATATTTCATTTTTCACTTCCCTCAGAACTTTCTACATTCAACTTGGGTCTCGTTTGTTTTATCAACCTGGCATTTGTCTTCGGCACCCTTTTTCTGCGTCATCTTACTCTCAATCTTTTTGTTCACCCAGGGAACTCTGGATTTGTTTGTCCTACCTTTTGACCTTGTGGGAATGTGCCTCAACTATACCCAAACGAAGGCAGCTCATTGTTCCATTCGAGCTTTGCCCGATAATCTTTGAATTCAATTTAAACATTCTCACCCCATTGAAACTGGACTTCCCCTAAATATTTTTTTTTTTACTCTGGATTTCTCTTTGTTCTTTTTCATTGTAAACCGAAACATTATGGCTGGAATTCTCCGCAGGTTTCCTCCGGGTGCTCCGGTTTCCTCCCACAGTCCAAAGATGTGCGGGTTAGGTTGTTTGGCCAGTATTTTATAAAGGTTTACCATGACCTCTTTGCTTTTGTGCTAAATTGACCCTTAGTGTGAGGGGGACTAGTTAGGGTAAATGCAAGGGGTTATGGAGATCAGGCCTGGGTGGGATTGTGGTCGAATGGCCTCTTTCTGCACAGCAGGATTCTATGATTCTATTTCTTATATTCTTATTCCTACTGACACTTGTTCCACCTGATCCAAATCATTACCCAAAACGAGATCCACCAATGCCTCCTGCCTTGTACTGGAAACATACTGATATAGAAAATTCTCCTGAACACTACACTTCACCTCTCTGTACTTTACACTATTACTGACCAAGTTTATATTGGGATAACTGACGCCACCCATAGATTTTTTGTAATTTCTTTGCAAACATGCTTCTATATACCTTTCCAATGAATTCGTGGCCTACAATACATCAACTGGTACAGTGGCATGTCAATTATTTCTTAGTGCTAACCAAATAGAACTTGTCCTTGACCCCTATAGAATATTCTGTAATATCCTTAATAAACATTTTGGCATAAATGTGAGTATATGACGCTTCACTTCAAGCGTGATGCTACTGACAAAATTGGGAGCTTTTTTCAAATAAAACTGTATTTAACCATACAGTTTAACTATAAGAAATGAATTAGCGCACCCTTTAGCTGTTGAACAATACCTAAAATGAAAGAAAACAATTCTAAGCTCTATCTCATCACTATATCAGTTCCAATTGGGTAAAAGTTCTTTTACTGACTTAAAACACACTTTAAACACAGTTAGTAAAACACAGGCGTACTTGCTTTATTCTTTATTAACAGTTCTGAAACTTTAAGAGATAATCAGTTTCAGCAATTTGCAGATGACTTCTGACTTCAAGCAATTCCCAGCCAGAACTCCACTCTAAAACTGAAAAACCAGCACAAATTCTTGCTACAGACCTACTTCCTCCCATTAACCACATCATCATATGATCCTGTCAATCAATCTAATCAAAAACTCGCATGACTCTGCATACCTAGTCTGAAATCCCATGAGAACTTAAGTAAACAAACACCAGCCCATCACCGCCACAAAGTAACAGATTCCGAGCTATAATGAATTATCCTGCTTTCCCAGCATCTGAGCTGCATGCTTTCCCAGATAACCCGACTGCTTGCAACAGAACATTGCATCTTAAAGCAGTCTACAGAAACACAAAATATATTAATAAGAAAGTTTCATCAGACAAGAAACATCCTGGAGTCCCACTCTATGGAAGCGAGATGTCTATTTATTTGATTATGAACTGACTTAACAGAAATGAACTTAAATAAGTAAAGATTCACTGGTTACTCACCAATCAGCTGCGTCACTTACGCTGAACTTAAGAGTGCTTTTGATTGACTTGCCATCATACGTCACAGATAAGACTTGAAAAGGTACACCTGTCCTTGGCGCTGGGATTCTTTCTACTTGACTTCAGGTAACTATGCTTGCCAGTTCTCTCATGGTCAACCAGTAGAAAGCCTATCAATGCTTTGGTGCTTCTTGATTATGTTATTTTAGCTGGTTAATAACCTCAAACACATCTGGTGTACGTCTGAACTCGAGCTTTGCTGATCCTTGACTAAGTTCTCTTTTGATTTAACTTGTGTGCATCTATATAGAGAGGTAATGTGAATATGTTCCAAGTTTGGCTAAACAGAATCTTCCCACTGGGGACACACGACTTCCTGACTCTAAAGCACGGTGATGGCCTTCCCTGCACGTCAGGCACCCACTGACTAAAACATTTCTAACTCAAGCAGTAATTTTTTTCTGTTGAAATGTAATTACTAATTTAACACCAGTATCAGGCAGCCCTCAACAGATGAGTGATGGCTTGTGAATTTTTAGTATGGGGATTATTGGGGGGGCGGGGGTGGGTGGCGGGTGCAGGGGGAGGAAAACCTGCAAGCCTGAAACCGAGACACTCACTGGTGAGATCAATGCATTCTCTCTCTCCCCCACCAACTCTCCCCGCCCCCCCCCCCCCCCCCCCTCGCCCCAGGAGCGTTGGGAACCTCACTTGAATACATTTAGAGTCATAGGTTTACAGCATGGAAACAGGCCCTTCGGCCCAACTTGTCCATGCCACCCCTTTTTCTTTAACCACTAAGCTAGTCCCAATTGCCCACGTTTGGCCCATATCCCTTTATAGCCATCTTACCCATGTAACTATCTAAATGCTTTTTAAAAGACAAAATTGTACCCGCCTCTACTGCCTCTGGCATCTTGTTCCAGACACTCACCACCCTCTGAGTGGAGAAATTGCCTCTCTGGACCCTTTTGTATCTCTCCCCTCTCACCTCAAACCTATGCCCTGTAGTTTTAGAATCCCCTACCTTTGGGAAAAGGTTGACTATCTACCTTATCTATGCCCCTCATTATTTTATAGACCTCTATAAGATCATCCCCTAAGCCTTCTACATTCCAGGAAAATAGTTCCAGCCTATAAAAAGGTGACCAGAACTGTACACAGTATTCCAAGTGTGGCCTTACCAATGTCTCGTACAACTTCAACAAGATGTCCAAGACATCCCCTCATTATTTTATGAACCTCTAAAAGATCACTCCTAAGCCTCCTACGCTCCAGAGAAAAAAGTCTCAGTCTATCCAGCCTCCCCTTATAACTCAAAACATCGAGTACCGATAGCATCCTAGGAAATCTTATAGATTATTTAAATATCAGTAGCCAGCTAGTCCCCCCGCATTGGCAATTTACCCCTCACCAGCATAACATGAACCAGGCAAAAGAAACCAGCTGGTAAGTATCATACTGGTAAGTATCGCCCTGGGGGAGGAGGGTGGTGGAGATGGAACATGGCTATGCAATGCCCACTGGTTCATAGGTTCACCATGTTCATGGAGGAGTGGGGGGGAGGAGAGGGGTTTTCCCATGTACCTGGAGCAGGTTTCTCATGTCTGTGGGGGAGGGATTTGCCTGAGTGAGTGCGTGGTGGGGAGGAGGTACCTCTTGTTTTAACCGGAGATCGGAATGCCCTTTATAAAGCTTACCTCTGGTAACCCAACACCACTGCTGTTTTCAGGTCCTGCCCACCAGCGTGACGATGTGGGACACTCTGCCAGCATTTTCTTTCTTCACAAGTGCTGGGCGATATGACGAGAAAAAACCAGCTGTGTAGCCGTCAAGCTAGTCGCCACTTTTCTCCTCTGTCCTAGATTCAGATTTTTAAAATTTCATTCAAATTTCTCCATCGGCCGAGGCGGGATTCGAAGCCAGGTCCCCAGAGCATTACCCTGGATCTTTGGATTACTAGTCCAGTGATAATACCACCACACCCGAGATAACAATTCGAAAGGGGACAACAAGCTTGGCAGTTCACTGCTCCCTGATGCTTTCTCCATGGCAATGCCTCAGAGTCCACTTGCCAACCAAACAGCACTCTCCTCTTGTGCTGTATAAATTATTGCACCCTTTGAAATTTGGAATTCTTGCCTTTGTCCTGATGAATGCAAGGCAAAAAGATTTGATAGCATGTCTTTTTTTTTCGATAATACTTAAGATTTTAATTTGATCGATATGGACTGTGCACGGATCCAAGCTACACTGCAGCACCCCAACATAAAGACCATTTTGTGACCAAAATCTTCATTGTGACGAGGAGAAACATCGACTGTGAGGTGAGACGGAGGAAGTTGAGTATCGATACCGCAATGTTCCAAGAATTGCGACCATCCAATTTCTAAGCAGACTCAGTAGTATCTCTCAGAAAGGAACTGCATATCTAGATTTGATTTATTATTGTCACAAGTATCTGGATACAGTGAAAAGTATTGTTTGTTGCAGCCTATGCAGACAAAACGCACCGTTCTTTCCTCCGGGTGTTCCAGTTTCCGAAAGGCTGCTTAGGTGCATTGGCCATGCTAAATTCTCCCTCAGTGTACCCGAACAGGCGCCGGAGTGTGGCGGCTAGGGAATTTTCACAGTAACTTCATTGCAGTGTTAATGTAAGCCTAAATTGTGACAATAATACATAAACTGAACTAAACATAGTGGAGAAGGAAAGGAGAGGGTGCAGTATATAGTGTTACAGTCACAGACAGGGTGAGCGTTATTAGAAAGTTATTGGAAGAGTTGGAGTTCTATTTTAAGAGTGTAGGACTTAAAAGATGGGAGTAGAGGGCATGCTGGGAACAGCGCACAAGATGTTACCTCGCTCCAGTGCCATCCTTTTAAAAATATTTGAACAGGAAAAATGTGCAGGGTTGAGAGAGATAAGTGGACGAGTGAGACTCAGTGGATAACTCACGGTGGCAAAGTGGTTAGCATTGCTGTCTTACAGCGCCAGGGACCCGGGTTTGATTCCCAACTTGGGTCACTATCTGTGCGGAGTTTGCACGTTCTCCCTGTGTCTGCGTGGGTTTCCTCTGGGTCCGAAAGACGTGCTGGTTAGGTGCATTGGCCTTGCTAAATTCTCCCTCGGTGTACCCGAACAGGTGCCTGTGTAACGACTAGGGGATTTTCACAGTAACTTAAAGTAAAAGTTTATTTATTAGTCACAATTAAGGCTTACATTAACACTGCAATGAAGTTACTGTGAAAATCCCCTAGTCGCCACACTCCGGCGCCTGTTCGGGTTACACTGAACGAGAACCGACCACAATTCCAGCCAGGCCCTATTCCCATAAACTAAACTAATCTTTCGAACTGTGGGAGGAAACCAGAGGAAACCCACGCAGACACGGGGAGAATGTGCAGACTCCGCACAGACAGTGACCCAAGCCGGGAATTGAACCTGGGTCCCTGACACTGTGAAGCAGCAGTGCTAACCACTGTGTCAGCGTGCCGATCTTTCGCCACTGTGCCGCCCATTAACTTCATTGCAGTGTTAATGTAAGCCTATGTGTGACACTAATAGAAAAACTCAGCTGGCACCGGTGTGATGGGCTGAATGGCCTGACGTGTTGTACTGCAACAGTATTTTACTGCAATAATAATCGGATCCTAAACAAGTAGTTCCCTTTTTGGTTTTAAAAGGGTTAAGTGAGTTGAAAAACTACTCGTTAAGTTTGCACTGAATTTCTATGCGATTGGTGCCAGTTCAAACAAAGACTGAATGAACCCTTTGCACTGACCTTCATTTGCCTTGGTAAGTATTTGGTTGCAAAATCGCACGGCTCTGAATTAGTGACCAGAATTTCAGATTACAAGGTAATAGATTTTCACAGGCGTTTTCAAGTCATGCATTGGTTGGTAACTGAGAATTGGGCATGTTTGCTTTTGTTTTAATTTAAATTTTACAAAGGTATTTGTGCGTCCAAGTTTCTGGGAAGGAGCTACAATTAACAACAGGAAATTCTTCTGCCTTGAGTCATGCTGGCTCAGAGCTCGGAAGCAACCGTTCACAGTAAAGACTGCAGAGGAGGCAGAGAGGAACTCTTCACCCAAAGACACAGTCACAGCTTGGAGGAGGACAAGGTACAGTAAGGGGGAATGTGACCATCAACCAATTGAACTAAGATTGGTGGAGGAGGGTGTGGGTAGAGAGATCCCACAAAGACTAGGCCTGTCCAGTGATTTGATTTATTATTGTCGCATGTATTGGTATATGGTGAAAAGTATTATTTCTCACGTGCTATACAGACAAAGCATACCGTTCATAGAGTACATAGGGGAGAAGGAACGGAGAGGGTGCAGAATGTAGTGTCACAGTCATAGCTAGGGTGTAGAGAAAGACCAACTTAATAGCAGATAGGTCCATTCGAAAGTCTGATTGCAGTGAGTACAACGTACAGAGAAATCTGTGAGGATAAGGGAAAAATCCACAATGCTAAACCACCCCCTCCCCCCACTGTACAAAAGGATCTATGCTATTATCTCTATCGTTGAGGCAAGGTGATGGCCCAGTGGCATTATCGTTAGGCTATTAATCCAGAAACTCAGCTAATGTTCTGGGGACCCGGGTTCGAATCCCGCCACGGCAGATGGTAGAATCTGAATTCAATGAAAAAGGATCTGGAATTAAGAATCCACTGATGACCATGAAACCATTGTCGATTGTCGGAAAAACCCATCTGGTTCACCGATGTCCTTTAGGGAAGGAAATCTGCCGTCCTTACCCGGTCTGGCCTACACTTGACTACAGAGCCAGTCTGCCCTCGGGCAAGTAGGGATGGGCAATAAATGCTGGCCCATTCATGTCCCATGAATGAATAAAGAAAATGGACTTGGATCAATGCTTCTAAGTTTGTTGACAGTAACAAAGGCAGGTTGGAAAGTAACATGATCTGATTGTAACCTCAAACCCACATTCCCGCCTGTCCCTGATAACCTTTCACCTCCTTGCTAATCAAGCCTCTAAGTAGCTCTGCCTTAGAAGTATTCAAAGTCTTTGCTTCCACCAACTTCTGAGGAAGAGAGTTCCAAAGACCCTCAGAGAAATAAAATTCGCCTCATCTCTGTCCTAAGTGGGTGAGCCCTTATTTTCCAACAGTGACTCCGAGTTCTAGATTCTCCCAGAAGAGGAAACATTCTGCCCACATCTACGGAATATAAGTGCATAATTTCAGAGGAAGGAATAGGAGTGGATGAGGAAATAACTGATAACAATGCAACAGTGGTGATACAATCCAAGCATGTGATAAGTTAAAATGTAATTGTAAAAACTATAAGGTCACAAAAACAGGGCCGATTTCCGATACGAACGCACATACAGAGAATTAAAACAAATGAACTCAAGGTGAGAATTTGACTTGAGGATTGTCCATTGCTGACACTTGGCACTGAGCTGGGCGTAACTGGGAAATATTTTTTAAATTCTTCCATGGGATGTGGGCTTTGCTGACAAGACAAACATTTGTTGCCCATCCTTTGAAATGAGTGGCTTGCTGGGCCATTTCAGAGGACAGTCCAGAATCATATGTAGGCCTAACCACGTGGCATGATTGGATAGGGGCGGCACGGTGGCACAGTGGTTAGCACCGCTGCCTCACAGTGCCAGGGACCCGGGTTTGATTCCCAGCTTGGATCACTGTCTGTGCGGAGTCTGCACATTCTCCCCGTGTCTGCGTGGGTTTCCTCCGGGTGCTCCGGTTTCCTCCCACAGTCCGAAAGACGTGCTGGTTAGGTGCATTGGCCGTGCTAAATTCTCCCTCAGTGTACCCGAACAGGCGCCAGAGTGTGACAACTAGGGGATTTTCACAGTAACTTCATTCCGATGTTAATGTAAGCCTACTTGTGACACTAATAAATGAATAAACTAAACATCGATATGCTAGCAGAATAGGCAAGTGAGTGGCGAATGGAGTTTAACACAGAGAAGTGTGAGTTGTTGGATTTTGGCAGGAGTGATAGAGGCAATATAGACTTAATGACACAATTTCCACCACAGTGTGTGGGAAGAGAAGGGCCTGGGGGTGCGTGTGCACCGATCGTTAAAGATGATAGGTGTACATAGAACAGTACAGCACAGTAGTTCCTTTAAAAAGGCGGCTAATGTCTAAAAACTAAGACTATTCAAAAACTCGCAAAAGGCAAAGTCTCTGTTCAAAAGACGTAATCAAGATTTATTTAAAACACAAAAATCAAACAAGACAAACAATACGTTAATGTACGGCCATTCGGAGGTCTCTGAAGGGTGAGACAGCTCAGGTTCAGGGCTCAGAAACCTCTTCAAAGATTTGAGGCACTCAGCCAAAATACAGAACAATTAGACATTTTGTAATCGAGGATATGCCTCTTCATTAGCTTAGTGGGCGGAACGGTGGCACAGCGGGTTAGCACTGCTGCCTCACAGCGCCAGGGATCCGGGTTTGATTCCCGGCTTGGGTGACTGTCTGTGTGGAGTCTGCACGTTCTCCCCGTGTCTGCGTGGGTTTCCTCCGGGTGCTCCGGTTTCCTCCCACAGTCCGAAAGACGTGCTGGTTAGGCGCATTGGCCGTGCTAAATTCTCCCTCAGTGTACCCGAACTGGCGCCGGAGTGTGGCGACTAGGGGATTTTCACAGTAACTTCATTGCAGTGTTAATGTAAGCCTACTTGTGACTAATAAATAAACTTTTTACTTTAAAATCAATTTCATTTAGTGTTCACCTCAGTCCAGTTTTTGACAAAGTATCTCAGTCAATTGCAATATGCCACTCAGTACAATAAGACCATAAGATATAGGAGCAGAATTAGGCCATTTGGCCCATCGAGTCTGCTCCGCCATTCAATCATGCTGTTATGATTTTCATCCATTTCTTCAGCCAGAGGGTGGTGAATCTGTGGACCTCATTGCTGTGGAGGACTGTGGAACAAAGAACAAAGAACAATACAGCACAGGAACAGGCCCTTCGGCCCTCCAAGCCCGCGCCGCTCCCCGGTCCAGGATTGAATCCTGAATCCAGGATCCCCGCCCAATTTTCCAGCCTATCTACATACCAATATCCTATCCACCGAGCTGTCCCTCACAGCTACGATGCTTTGTTCATTACAACCTATTAACTCACCCCCACCCCCCTATTCCAGACCATGTGATCCCCAGGGAGAGGCGAAAACCCAGAGTGAAAAACCCCAGGGCCAATATGGGGAAAAAAAAAAAATCTGGGAAATTCCTCTCCGACCCCCTGAGGCGATCGAAACGAGTCCAGGAGATCACAATGGCCCTGATCGGAAAATGCTTCCCAACCCTAGTCATTTCCACTTCCATGAACACCATATGAATTCCCTGCCCCCGAGACAGGTTCCCAACTATCCGCAGTCTCGCTCTGTACTGGCACCAGCAAGATGATCATAGAATGAAGCCTTGAAACGAGAAACAAGGAACAATTAGCCCGCGCCGCTCCCTGGTCCAAACTAGACCACTCTTTTGTATCCCTCCATTCCCACTCCGGTCATATAGCTGTCTAGATAAGTCTTAAACGTTCCCAGTGTGTCCGCCTCCACCACCTTGCCCGGCAACACATTCCAGGCCCCCACGACCCTCTGTGTGAAATATGTCCTTCTGATATCTGTGTTAAACCTCCCCCCTTCAAAGAACAAAGAACAAAGAACAGTACAGCACAGGAAACAGGCCTTCGGCCCTCCAAGCCTGTGCCGCTCCTTGGTCCAACTAGACCAATCGTTTGTATCCCTCCATTCCCAGGCTGCTCATGTGACTATCCAGGTAAGTCTTAAACGATGTCAGCGTGCCTGCCTCCACCACCCTACTTGGCAGCGCATTCCAGGCCCCCACCACCCTCTGTGTAAAAAAAAAACGTCCCTCTGATGTCTGAGTTATACTTCGCCCCTCTCAGCTTGAGCCCGTGACCCCTCGTGATCGTCACCTCCGACCTGGGAAAAAGCTTCCCACTGTTCACCCTATCTATACCCTTCATAATCTTGTATACCTCTATTAGATCTCCCCTCATTCTCCGTCTTTCCAAGGAGAACAACCCCAGTCTACCCAATCTCTCCTCATAGCTAATACCAGGCAACATCCTGGTAAACCTTCTCTGCACTCTCTCCAATGCCTCCACGTCCTTCTGGTAGTGCGGCGACCAGAACTGGACGCAGTACTCCAAATGCGGCCTAACCAGCGTTCTATACAGCTGCATCATCAGACTCCAGCTTTTATACTCTATACCCCGTCCTATAAAGGCAAGCATACCATATGCCTTCTTCACCACCTTCTCCACCTGTGTTGCCACCTTCAAGGATTTGTGGACTTGCACACCTAGGTCCCTCTGTGTTTCTATACTCCTGATGACTCTGCCATTTATTGCATAACTCCTCCCTACATTATTTCTTCCAAAATGCATCACTTCGCATTTATCCGGATTAAATTCCATCTGCCACCTCTCCGCCCAATTTTCCAGCCTATCTATATCCTGCTGTATTGCCCAACAATGCTCTTCGCTATCCGCAATTCCAGCCATCTTTGTGTCATCCGCAAACTTGCTGATTACACCAGTTACACCTTCTTCCAAATCATTTATATATATCACAAATAGCAGAGGTCCCAGTACAGAGCCCTGCGGAACACCACTGGTCACAGACCTCCAGCCGGAAAAAGACCCTTCGACCACTACCCTCTGTCTCCTATGGCCAAGCCAGTTCTCCACCCATCTAGCCACTTCTCCTTGTATCCCATGAGCCTTAACCTTCTTAACCAACCTGCCATGTGGGACTTTGTCAAATGCCTTACTGAAATCCATGTGGAGGCCGGGTTTTTGAGTGTCTTTAAGATAGAGATGGATAGATCATGATCAATAAGGGGATCAGGGGCTACGGGGAGAAGGCAGGAGAATGATATCTCATTAGTCCATTCAATCTGGACATCCTCCCATTTTGGCTAAACCCACTTCCTGGTTGCTATGTAACTATGGAAGCTTTCCATAGATGAACCTTTCCCACCGGTATATTGCCAAGACAGAGAGAGATACGTGATTTCTGGGTCCCAGAAATACATTATCTCATGTCTGGACAATGTATGCCGCCATAATGTTACAACATTTGTTCCAAAAACTTGAAACTGCTAATGCTTACTTTTGCTGGCTAATGGATTCCGAGCTCCAACCTTCTGACTTTACCATGACACTTTGCTCTTTTTGACTGAGACGAACAATACATTTTATATATTGAAATACATTCAATACTTTGATATATATATATATATGTATGAACTTTTAAATCATATTCATTTGTTCTAATACTGTTAGTGAATTCACAAATGAGCAAACTGTCCATAGTAACTTGTTATAAAGAACTCTTCTAGCTATCCTGTCACTAAAAAGACCTACATCAGTCTGTGAGTCTCACTAGCTGAATTAAAATTCTGTTCCACAATCCCCTCTCCTGGCCAATTGGCTCAGTCAATACTAGGCCATCAAATAAACTTAAATCCTAAAGTATGTGATTGGTTTTTAATTTCTCCCCTCTCCGCCTTGATTATCTTAACTACCCCTGAGGTACACCATACCCCTGAGGTATGGTGTACCTCAGGGATCTGTTTTGGGGCCACTGCTGTTTGTAATATTTATTAATGATCTGGATGAGGGTATAGTTGGGTGGATTAGCAAATTTGCTGATGACACCAAAGTCGGTGGTGTGGTAGACAGTGGGGAAGGGTGTCGTAGTTTGCAGGAAGACTTAGACAGGTTGCAAAGTTGGGCCGAGAGGTGGCGGATGGAGTTTAATGCGGAGAAGTGTGAGGTAATTCACTTTGGTAGGAATAACAGATGTGTTGAGTATAGGGCTAACGGGAGGACTTTGAATAGTGTGGAGGAGCAGAGGGATCTAGGTGTATGTGTGCATAGATCCCTGAAAGTTGGGAATCAAGTAGATAAGGTTGTTAAGAAGGCATATGGTGTCTTGGCGTTTATTGGTAGGGGGATTGAATTTAGGAGTCGTAGCGTTATGTTGCAACTGTACACAACTCTGGTGCGGCCGCACTTGGAGTACTGTGTGCAGTTCTGGTCCCCACATTACAGGAAGGATGTGGAGGCTTTGGAGAGGGTGCAGAGGAGGTTTACCAGGATGTTGCCTGGTATGGAGGGGAGATCCTATGAGGAGAGGCTGAGGGATTTGGGATTGTTTTCGCTGGAAAGGCGGCGGCTAAGAGGGGATCTTATTGAAACATATAAGATGATTAGAGGTTTAGATAGGGTGGATAGTGATAGCCTTTTTCCTCTGATGGAGAAATCCAGCACGAGGGGGCATGGCTTTAAATTGAGGGGGGGTAGTTATAGAACCGATGTCAGGGGTAGGTTCTTTACCCAGAGGGTGGTGAGGGATTGGAATGCCCTGCCAGCATCAGTAGTAAATGCGCCTAGTTTGGGGGCGTTTAAGAGATCCGTAGATAGGTTCATGGACGAAAAGAAATTGGTTTAGGTTGGAGGGTCACAGTTTTTTTTTAACTGGTCGGTGCAACATCGTGGGCCGAAGGGCCTGTTCTGCGCTGTAATGTTCTATGTTCTATGTTCTACGTTGATTGTGTGCAATTACATCTGAGTTTTGATTCCCATTGGTGCTAAAAATCAAAACGAAATGTCATCTTGTGTATGACATGAGGAAGATGTCTTTAAGTAAATGTTCTCACATGTTGGAGCACTCGGTGGTACGGGTGTCATAGTTATTGTTTCCTTCTTCTCCTCGATTTATGCCACCTTTGCCATTGTTTTGGAGGCAGTGAATGTGTGATCCCTTGTGTGATGTGCGATTCCTTGCACTATGCTCATTCCTATCCAAGCCAGTTATCCATTTCCCCAGAGAAAATTGACCCGGTTATGTAAGTTTCTCGACCTCTTTCCGAATATATGTAGCCAGATTAGTTATGTTCTCCGAGGTGTCTGCTATGTAGGTGCAACATTTTGATCCAATCAAGGCACGTGTTCCACCCCCAGCTGCCAAGATAAAGTCTAATGCCATTCGATTCTGTAGCACAACCGTGCGCATTGCAACCATCTCGTCACTGATCTCTGCAAGGGCGCAAGTAGTAGTACCATTGGCAACCTTTTCCAAAACTGAGGTAATGGTTTCTGTTTCCATAGACAGTCTCATATGTGAATAAGGTCCAATCCCACCAGGGCACATCATAGAATAGAATCCCTGCAATGCAGAAGGAGGCCATTTGGCCCATCGAGTCTGCACCGACCACAATCCCACCCAGGCCCTATTCCTGTAACCCCACATATTTACTCTGCTAATCCCCCTGACACTAAGGGTCAATTTAGCATGGCCAATGCACCTAACCCGCACATCTTTGGACTGTGGGAGGAAATCGGAGCACCCAGAGGAAACCCACGCAGACACGGGGAGAATGTGCAAACTCCACACAGACAGTGACCCGAGGCCGGAATTGAACCTGGGTCCCTGGCGCTGTGAGGCAGCAGTGCTAACCACTGTGCCGCCATACTGTCGTTATCTCTCCTTTGGAAGCTGATTGGTATGGTAGATATATGGGACTACATATCCCAGGTAACCTGACCTCTTCCAGCCAGTAGGCAAGCATGGGAATGCTTTATTTCCACAAATCCAGTAAGTTCCATTGGGAATTGGATAGGTGTTCTCTCCGTCAAAGCAATATGGAATATTGCAAACCCGACCATCATTGGGTGGATCCAGACAAATTTTACTAGCTACATCTACAGTGAATTTACACTTGCTGGTTCCTAAATCCACTCTGTGGCCATTCTTATTCTTGATATGCACTATTCCTTGGGCCTCTGAATTTGTTCCATTCAAAATAAGGCTGGGTTGACTATGTCAAAGACAGGTGAGCATCTGTTCATGTAACTGGTCCACCCGTACAAGACCTATTTCTATAAACGTTGATTCTATCACATTCCTTAATAAAACCTGCCCGTGGATCCCTAAAAGACAGAGTAAGCTGATCCCACACAATCAAATCTGCCCATAGTAAAGGCATTGGACGTAAAGGTATTCCCTCTTCTACATGTGTAGGCATGTGTGTGCACACCCAACATTTAGATATGTCCACGGTTTTAGCATATGTGTATTCCATATACAGATAAGTATTGGTATACAGCTCTGGATGGACTGATTGTGTTAAACATAGTAAACTCAACAACACAATGAAATAGGAGACAGTCATCTTGTCAATTCAATGGTGTCTCTGCACCTACTACTTGTGTTCCTTCCAAATTCTGCTCCAACAGGTTTTTAGCTGCCTGATCTGATTTACTGTTCCCTTCTTGAGCTTTGCCTGTAATCTTCTTGTGGGTTTGTATTTTGATCGCTGCTGCTTCTGAAGGAATGTGGGCTGCTTGAATTAAATCTTTAATCGGGTTTTCATGCTGTATGTGTCCCCCACCTGGGGGTAACAAAACCTCACCTTTTCCAGGCTGTCATGTATAGAACATAGAACATAGAACAGTACAGTACAGAACAGGCCCTTCGGCCCACGATGTTGTGCCGAGCTTTATCTGAAACCAAGATCAAGCTACCCCACTCCCTATCATCCTGGTGTGCTGCATGTGCCTATCCAATAACCGCTTAAATGTTCCTAAAGTGTCTGACTCCACTATCACTGCAGGCAGTCCATTCCACACCCCAACCACTCTCTGCGTAAAGAACCTACCTCTGATATCCTTCCTATATCTCCCACCACGAACCCTATAGTTATGCCCCCTTGTAATAGCTCCATCCACCCGAGGAAATAGTCTTTGAACATTCATTCTATCTATCCCCTTCATCATTTTATAAACTTCTATTAAGTCTCCCCTCAGCCTCCTCCGCTCCAGAGAGAACAGCCCTAGCTCCCTCAACCTTTCCTCATAAGACCTACCCTCCAAACCAGGCAGCATCCTGGTAAATCTCCTCTGCACACTTTCCAGCGCTTCCACATCCTTCTTATAGTGAGGTGACCAGAACTGCACACAATATTCCAAATGTGGTCTCACCAAGGTCCTTGTGAATCGTGAATTACCCCAAAAGCTGTCTGTGTAAGTGATAACCCATTTTCCTGCACTCCATTTGATGAAGGGAATTCAATCGTAACACCCAACATAGGGATACCAAGCAGCTAATATTTTAATATAAGGTTTTGGAAATAAATGTAAAACTAATAAGGGCATTAGAACCATAAATATAAAGTTAATAAGTTTGCGACTAACTGATTGCAAAGCTCAAGGATTAATTGTATCAGAGAATTGACTAAAAACATGAAGACTCAATAACAATGGAACTTGAACCTGGTACAGTATGAAAGAACAAAATTATATAAATTTGTATTCGAGAACAAGGAACTTAGTCTGGGAATTCTGCCAGATGAATGAGCCCACATCCAGCAGAAGTACTGGGGGTGATTCTCCCAAAAGTGCTGAGTTGGTGGGAAAAGTGTTCTAAATCCCGACTGTTTCGTCTGTTCAGCTTCTCACCCAAATCTCCGCACTCCGTGCACTGCAGACATCCCAGTCGGGAATCTCATTAAAAATCCAGGGGGTCAAGGCCTACTTGCGTCGGAGTCTGACAGTTCTGGAACTCTGCGCAGCACTCCCCACAGTGCTGCCCCTCCAGCCCCCTCCCACGGCCCGATCGTGGCCCCACAACAATTCCGGGGCCTGCCCTGAACCCCCCTCCCTCCACCGTCCCGGAGATCCCCGATGTCCAGGCCCCACCCTCCAGCAGTGGTGATCCCCTCAACCCTACCCCCTCACCCTAGTAGACCCCCCCACCTCCCCCCACCGCTGACCTCTCCAGGTCAGACCCTGCCCCGGAGGCAACTACCCCCCCCCCCCCCCCCCCCCACCGGCAGACCACTCTACCCCAGCCCGCCCTGATCGCTGGCCTCCCTCCAGCCCAGACCAATCCCAATGCAGATGGGCAGCGGGACCTCCCACGCCCACCAATCACCCCTAGACCCCACCCACAATAGGCCCGCCTCCTTGGCATTGCCTGATGCTGGTGGGCAGTGCCGAGGTGCCCCCTGGGCGTGGGTGCTTTGCCCCTTGGGCAGTGCCAGGGGGCCCAGGCTGGCACTGTACACTGTCAGGGTGCCCATGGCTAGGCAGCACCATCCCCCTGCTACCCGACCCCCTGGGGGGGCCCCCGATTGCTCCCCTTCACTCCGGCGAGGTCTCCTGTTAGCTCCCCGAACCCGGGGAGCTAGTCTGAACCCCACCGGAATGAAGAATTCTTGGCGGGGTGGGAGATTCAGGTCCCGATAATTAACTCATGTGCATATTTAAAACAGATTAAAAACAGATTAAAATTACTTACCTACTTTCCTGCCGGTTTCTAGCGTGGTCTGACCTGCGACTGTTCGCCAGCTCTGGGAGATGCGCATGTGTTCCCGGCGCATGCGCGAATCCCTGTTCAAGGCCGCAGACGCGTGTCTCCCACTGCGACCTGACAGAAAAGTCACGGGTCGCAATGGGAGAATCGCGGCAGTTCTAACCACGTTGCTAAATGCTGAATAAGTTAAAAATATAGTCTTGTGTTGCTAAGCGACAAGGAAGCCATTTTTATTGAGGAGTATACTTCCGATAGTTGAACGAACAAATAACAAACCATTATTTAAGGTGTCAGATTGTAATTCGATTTGAGAATGTTGTCATGAATGGATTGACAAGTTGAATATTAAATGAGATCTTGTTAAGTTAATTGCTGGGCTGTGTCTAAGACAGCCAAATTGTATAATCGTTCAAGTTTTTGGCACGAAAGTCGTGATCTGCGGAGGAAACTCGAGGTGCTGTAACATCACCAGATCCCCCTTCCGCTGAAGTATTCTATTTATCTAATGTACGTAGTTTGTTCTTTGTGTTGTTTGCATGTTTTATAACAAAACCAGTTTTGGAAATAAATTTTATTACGCTTTAAATCTGAGTTCCATTTGCCTTTGCGGAAAACATTACTTTTTAGTACTTCTAAATAATCCGACCACCAAAACAGAATTCCCCACCACACCAATCTAAAGCTTTAGTTAAGACTCTCAGTTTGCTACCTGTGCTGATTTACTTCCTGGAATCTGCTCTCCTGCAATCATTGTTCCTTCATCATTTACCACTGCCCACGCGGTGCGGGGTGTGCCATTGAGCCAATTTTAAATCTGTAAAAGCTTGAATCATAGAATCCCAACAGTGCAGAAGGAGGCCATTCAGCCCATTGAGTCTGTACCGACCACAATCCTACCCAGGCCCTATTCCCATAACCCCACACATTTACCCTGCTAATCCCCTGAAACTAGGGTCAATTTAGCACGGCCAATCAACCTAACCCGCACATCTTTGGACTGTAGGAGGAAACTGGAGCACTCGGAGAAAACCCATGCAGACATGGGGAGAATGTGCAAACTCCACACAGACAATGGGCCTGATTTTACCATTTTGAGTGCCGAATCTGGGCATCAAATGGATCCGCGCCTGGAATCCACTTTCCAGCACGCCCATATGCGTTTTGCCGGCTCCGATTCAATCTGCGCTGTGGGCGGGGCTTAGCGCTGCCGGACCGATCGGTATGCGCAGTTCGAAAAAAAATCCAAAGCAGCGCGCCCGGGCAGGGAGAAAAAAGCAGAGAGAGCGGCTCTCTGACACAGATCATCGGGGGGGGGGGGGGGGGAGGAGGGGGGGGTGGTGCAGACCCCAGATCACCCTCTGGGGAGGGGGTAGGAGGAGGAGAGGGGGTGTCACGGGTCCATCTGGCTCACCAAGTCAGTTACAATTCTGCATTCAGCATCTACTGAACCATCTTGGATACAAAGGATAATGGCATGAGGGTTCTGCATGTAAGCCTTGCTTATGCTAATAATTATATCCTTGGTGTCGGCAGCCATTCCTGGTGTTACAGTACTGATAGCACCAGGAAGCTCGATCAGTACCATTCATTATCCTTTGTATCCAAGATGGTTCAGTTGATGCTGAACGCAGTATTGTAACTAACTTGGTGAGCCAGATGGACCCACAAGGCAGAAGGACCATCTTTGTGTTGACCAAAGCAGATCTAGCTGAGGAACATACAGCTTATCTTGCTAACGGAAGGATGGTGGAGGGAGACCAGCGATCGAGGTAGGTTGGGGATGTGCTCTGCCGAGCGGGGCCTGCCTCCCAGGGGTGTCCGATCCCGGGGCGGGGGGTGAGGGGGGGTGGTCTGCCGGGGGGGGCCTGTCTCCCAGGGGGGTCCGATCCCGGGGGGGGGGGGGGGGGGGGGGGAGGGTCTGCCGGGGGGGTCCTGCCTCCCAGGGGGGTCTGATCCGGGGGGGGGGGAATCTGCCGGGGTGGTTAGCGGGGGGGGTCCGCGAAGGATGGTCGAGGAGGATGGTGACTTCACAAGGACAGAGAGGGCTCCGGAGGTTCCCCTGCAGAATAGAAATCCGCTTCGGACTTTTATTCTGCAGGTCGCTAAAGGCGCGGATCCGGAACGGGCCAGAAGACGGTAAAGTGGGATTTGGCAGTAGGGTTGGGCACGTGGTTCTAATGCTAATGCATTTAAATAATCGGGCCGCCCGATTCGGGCGCGGGCCGGACCCGCGCCCGAATCAGGTGTCAGTAAAGCCGTGATCTGCTCGGAATCGAGTGCAGATCGCGGTATAGGCCCAACGCCCGACTTTACCGCGATTTCGCGCCCGAAAACGGGCACGAAGTTTTGTAAAATCGGGCCCAATGACCCAAGCCAGGAATCAAACCCGGGTCCCTGGCACTGTGAGGCAGCAGTGCTAACCACTGTGCTACCGTGCCGCCCTTGGTTCTCTTTCTCCCCCCATTCTACTCTCTCTCTGTTGGCTCTCCTTCCTTTGATGGAATCCTGTAAGGGTTTTACAAGCAGTGCATAATCTTCCACAAAGTTCGTGCAATATTTAAATAAGCCTTCAATACTTATCTTACCCCATTTCCGGTGAGAGACCTTTGTTCTTAATACATCACCTTCTTTCAGTCCTCTGGAATTTCTTTCTTACTGAATTCTATAACATCTTTAAAATAAAAATCAAACCTTTCAGTTTGATTCCAGGTAGTAACTTATTTTGATTACTCATTCTTTATCTCAAATAGCATCATTGTATTAAAGTATCTTGCTTTAACATGTTTTCCTATGTTAGAATTGTCCCAAACTCAGAAACTAGTGATATGGGCTTTCTAATGTCTATTGATATCGATCTTTTCACCCTGTTTGCTTCCTTCAATGTTTATTTATTCTACTGGATTATTTCCCCTTTGAGCCCGCCTTGCATCTGTTACAGTTTCTCAACCTTCCCATATTCAACTTTTCACCTAAATGTGCTCTATGCTCCAGACTACTTATAGAGTCATAGAGTCATAGACATTTACAGCATGTAAACAGGCCCTTCGGCCCAACTTGTCCTTGCCACCCTTTTTTTTAACCACTAAGCTAGTCCCAATTGCCCACGTTTGGCCCATATCCCTCTTATACCCATCTTACCCATGTAAGGGTCTAAATGCTTTTTAAAAGACAAAATTGTACCCGCCTCTACTACTATCTCTGGCAGCTTGTTCCAGACACTCACCACCCTCTGTGTGGAAATATTGCCCCTCTGGACCCTTTTGTATCTCTCCCCTCTCACCTTAAACCTATGCCCTCTAGTTTTAGACTCACCTACCTTTGGGAAAAGATATTGACTATCTAGCTGATCTATGCCCCTCATTATTTTATAGACCTCTATAAGATCATCCTAAGTCTTTCTCCACACCCGAGCTATGACTGTAACACTACATTCTGCACTCTCTGGTTTCTTTCTCTATGAATGGTATGCTTTGTCAGTATAGCACGCAAGAAACAGTATTTATACATGTGACAATACATGTGACAATAATAAATCAAATCAAATAAAATAAATACGCTCCACAAAAAAAAGTCCCAGTCTATCCAGCTCAAACCATCAAGTCCTGGTAGCATTTTAGTAAATCTCTTCTACACTCTTTCTAGTTTAATAATATCCTTTCTATAATAGAGTGACCAGAACTGTACACAGTATTCCAAGTGTGGGATGGACTTCTCTCAGTCTCATGTTCACTAATTTTAAACATCCACTCCTCACAATCCAACTAACATGCTGATAGGTCGCTATCATTGTTGAATAGCCCTAAGTTAATTGGTGCTGTTATCACAAGTTATCCAGCAGGGGCAAATGTAATCCTCACACTCCCCCCCTCACCCACTCTATCTTGTGTAATTTTTCACTGAACGCTCTCCCCCTCTTCTGCTAGATTTTGATCTGAGTTAACAATTTCTGCTATATTAGCTCATGGGTGGCACGTTAGCACAGTGGTTAGCACTGCTGCTTCACAGCGCCAGGGACGTGAGTTCGATTCCTGGCTTGGGTCACTGTCTGTGTGGAGTCTGCACATTCTCCCCTTGTCCGTGTGGGTTTCCTCCGGGTGCTCCGGTTTCCTCCCACAGTCTGAAAGATGTGCTGGTTAGGTGCATTGACTTGAACAGGTGCTGGACTAGGGGAGTTTCACAGTAACTTCATTGCAGTGTTAATGTAAGCCTTACTTGTGACTAATAAATAAACTTTTTTTTTCATGGCTGCTGCAAATCCTTAAAACACAAAGATTCGTCCTGTTTGGGGCTGAATGAGTTCACACTCTGCTTGGTTCAAAAAGGAGGCAGAGATGGAAGCCACGACATCATTATTTTTTCTTGGTTAGTGTCCAAAAAATTCCATATTCTCGGAACCTTGGCTATGTTTATCTAGCTAGGACTCTGTCCTTTGCCACCTCCTCCTTTTGCCCAACCATGAATTGCATCTTGACCCACTTTACTGCAGTTACTGCACTGTTTATTAAAATTGATTCTTGGCTTGATGCAGCAATCTTTGGCACTGTTGCACTTGTATTGGGGTTACTTCTGCTTATTTTCCTCCTGTTTTACTTAAGGTTACTGACACCCAACTTGCGCTTCCTCTACCAAAAGCTTGCCCTAGCGCCGAGTTAAAATTCTGATATTGGTGCTACTGGAGCGGGTTGTTCTGTCTTAGTGTCACTAAAGGAATTTCTACCTCCCTGATCTGTCATTTCCAATCGATTCTCCCTGTCTGCATCTTCCTCACTTCACTCCGAAGGGGAGTGGTGGATACAATGATTCCGTTACTGCTTTCCTCTTGGGTTCTTTTTTAAGATCTTCCTGGGCAGTTTTTTTGGGGACTATCAGCTATCTCTTTCTGCCACATTCGCTATTGACAAAACGGTGGTGCTGAACAAACTTTTCAATGTCTCTCTCACATGACAAGCTTTTGAGATTTTCTGCTGTTGGTTTGCCTATTATTTTCCCCTCTTTTCCGAATTCTGCAAACCTTTCCTCTGAGAATGTCCTCAGTTTAGCCCACGGCTCTTGCCGAAAGTACAACTTTCCCTCAAGCTTAACTTCCCTCTCCATGGGGTTATTTTTAACATCTTTTCTACCATTTTCCTTCCTCTTCTTCCTACGGTTATTTTTAACTTCTTCACTTCCGCTTTGCGCCCTCTCACTCCTACGGTTAGCTTTATGTTATGGGCGCGCGGCCTTCAAATATGACACAGCTGATAGGCAGTATCAGGACTCTATTCCTGACCCTCCCCTCCCGGATTACATGCGGTCACCAAATTTATGTCTATTCTATTCGCGCGGTACTTTATTGGCTCTGCTGTATGTCGGCAGTATGTCTTCCTTAACCCTGCATTAAGTGCAATTTTCTTGACCAGCGATATACACTATAGTTAAGAAAACCCACCAATGTTTCTACTTTCTCAGAAGACTAAGGAAATTTGATATGTCCACTACGACTCACCAATTTTCACAGATGCACCAAAGAAAGCATTCTTTCTGGTTGTATCACAGCTTGGTATGGCTCCTGCTCTGCCCAAGGCCACAAGAAACTGCAAAGGGTCATGAATGAAGCCCAATCCATCACGCAAACCAGCCTCCCATCCATTGACTCTGTCTGCACTTCCCGCTGCCTCAGCAAAGCAGCCAGCATAATTAAGGAGCCCACGCACCCTGGACATTCTCTCTTCCACCTTCTTCCTTCGGGAAAAAGATACAAAAATCTGAGGTCATGTACCAACCGACTCAAGAACAGCTTCTTCCCTGCTGCTGTCAGACTTTTGAATGGACCTACCTCGCATTAAGTTGATCTTTCTCTACACCCTAGCTATGACTTGTAACACCTACATTCTGCAGTCTCTCATTTCCTTCTCTATGAGTGGTATGTTTTGTCTATATAGTGTGCAAGAAACAATACTTTTTACTGTACGTTAATACATGTGACAATAATAAATCAAATCAAATCAAATTGCCTTTGCGACCCCACAAGAAGCTCGGATAGGGCAAATTATGGATCCGACAACTTGGCGTGTGATTCCCTCTAGCTAACTAGGGTGGTAATTGAAATATACTCACCCTGTTGAAGGCACGCCCAGCCATCGGTATCCGATGATGCTATAATGTCCTCTGTTGCCAAAAAGACTGTTAGTGGGAGATTTCTTTTAAAAAGGTGGCCAATGTTGAAAAATCTATTCAAAAACTCGCAAAAGGCTTCTCTGTTCAAAAGAGGTAATCAAAATTGATTTAAAACACAAAAATCAAACAGACCAACAATACATTAATGTACGGCCGTTCGGAGGTCCCCGAAGGATGAGACAGCTCAGGTTCAGGGCTCTGAAACCTCTCCAAAGATTTGAGGCACTCAACCAAAATATAGAACGATTATACCTTTTGTTATCTAAGATACGCCTCTTCAAATCAATTTAATTTAGTATTCACATGTCAGTCCAGTTTTCGACAAAGTTTCTCAGTCAATTGCAGTATGGATATCTCATTAGTCCATTCAATCCAGACATCCTCTCATTTTGGCTAAAGCCACTTCCTGGTTGCGACAAAACTATGGAAGCTTTCCATAGATGAACTTTTCCCACCTTCACATTGCCAAGACAGAGAGGTACATGATTTCGGGGCCCTAGAAAGGCATTATCTTATGTCTGGACAATGTATGCCGCTATAATGTTACAACATTTGTCTCAAAAACTTGAAAATTCTAATGCTTACTTTTGCTGACTAATGGATTCCCAGTTCTAACCTTCTGACTTTACCATTACCCTTTGCAGCATCTGCTCTTTCTGACTGAGACAAACAATGCATTTTATATATTAAAATACATTCAATACTCTGATATATATAAATATACTTTAAAATCATATTCATTTGTTTTAATACTGTTATTGCAATCACATATGAGCAAACTGTCCACATTAACTTGTTATAAAGAATCATTTAACCCCTTCTAGCTATTCTGTCACTAAAAAGACTACATCTGTCCGTGAATCTCACGAGCTAATTTAAAATTCCCTTCGACAACAGGTGTGATGTTAATGTCCCTTTAGGAGATTTTTTTTAAAAATCATGACTTCTGCAGCTCACAGCCTGAGGTGATGTCATTGTTGGGAGGAGCAAAACAAAACTGTGTGCAGCTCAGGTGTTTTTGATTTCATTTTGGCTACAGTGTTAGAAGCATAACTGAAAGAGGTCTCTTTTTTTATTTTAAAGTTTTACCAGTTAGCTGAAAGCACATCATGTTTGCCATCCTGCAGTAAAGAATTTATGTTTTGGTGCTTTGGGGAGCTGAAGAATACAAGCTTCTCTGAGTTTTCAAGATCATTTGAAATCAGCATTCAACCCAGGGCACTGGGTTCCAGTATCATGTGAGCTTTAGCTTGTGCAGTGATAAACCTGTTTAAAGGATTCTGTTTATTGGATTTTGGTTTTAATTGGAACATATTAGAGATATTCATTAAGGTTTATACATTATAGTGGTTGTTTTGTTTCTTGTTTGCAATTGACAAAAGGTCTTGCTAATTTTCTTACTATACATGTTAACTATATTCTTAAATAAACTTTGTTTGGTAAAAGCTCCCTGGTGGGTCACTTGAATCATACCTGAAGTGAAACATCTCATGCTCACCTTAGCCAAATTCAGGGATTCAGGAGGGCTCCATAAAACATGTTGGAGTTTCTAACCTGAACCACAACAACTGGGGACTCCAGTGGGATTAAAATCTATATTTCTTGATTGATTTGGGATTATTAAACTCAGAGACAGTGAGTGGTGAGCATATTGGTGCTTTCTTTTCAGGTTTAAATAGCCACTCCCTATCATGTCTTGTGAAATAATGACTCCTTCAGAGGCTAAGAAGCTCCTGGGGGTGGAGGAAGTCACGCAAGATACCTTACAAAAGGTGACCAAAACAAAACTTCTGGCACTGGCAAAAACATTGACATTGCCTGACAGTGTAAGGAAAGGGGAGATAATTGTGGCGATAGCTCAGCATTTGAAATTGCCAGAAACACAGTCAGGATCATTGGAAATGGCTAGAATTCAATTACAAATGAAACAGCCTGAACATGAAAAAGAATTAAAACAGTTTGAATTGGTTAATGAAGGAAAGAGAGAGAGAGAGTAGCGAAAGCTAAAGAAAGAGTATAAAAGTTGGGGTCTGATGTTGCAGATGTATAGAACGTTGGTTCGGCCGCATCTGGAATACTGCGTCCAGTTCTGGTTGCCACACTACCAGAAAGACGTGGAGGCTTTGGAGAGAGTACAGAGGAGGTTTACCAGGATGTTGCCTGGTATGGAGGGGCTTAGTTATGAGGAGAGATTGGGTAAACTGGCGTTGTTCTCCCTGGAAAGACGGAGGATGAGGGGAGACTTAATAGAGGTGTATAAAATCATGAAAGGTATAGATAGGGTGAACGGTGGGAAGCTTTTCCCCAGGTCGGTGGTGACGTTCACGAGGGGTCATAGGTTCAAGGTGAAGGGGGGGGGGAGGTTTAACACAGATATCAGAAGGACATATTTTACACAGAGGGTGGTGGAGGCCTGGAATGCGCTGCCAGGCAAGGTGGTGGGGGCGGACACACTGGGAACGTTTAAGACTTATCTAGATAGCCATATGAACGGAGTGGGAATGGAGGGATACAAAAGAATGGTCTAGTTTGGACCAGGGAGCGGCACGGGCTTGGAGGGCCGAAGGGCCTGTTCCTGTGCTGTATTGTTCTTTGTTTGTTCTTAAAGGGAAGGAAAAAGGGAGGAGCAGCAAGCAGAAGAATTGAAACTGCTTGAATTGCAGGCAAGGGAAAAGGAAAGGGAAAGGATAGCCTGAGCAGAGGAAAAAGAAAAAGAGAGAGAATTTGAACTTTGGAAACTGGCAATGAAAAGTGAACATCAGTTAAAATGGGTGGAGGTAAAGGGAGAAGTACAGGTTGAGTATAGTGATGAGGACAGTGAGAAGGAGCAAGAGCTTCATAGTCAAAGGCTTGGTACGGATCTATTTAAAAATGTCCAAGCATTGCCAAAGTTTGATGAGAAGGATGTAGAAGCCTTTTTCATTTCATTTGAGAAAGTGGCTAAACAAATGAAATGACCACAGGACGTGTGGGTATTATCAATTCAAACAAAGTTGGTAGGTCGAGCTAGTGAGGTGTTTGCATCACTATCAGAGGAGATATCTGGGAAGTATGAGAAGGTGAAAAAATCCATCTTAGGTGCCTATGAATTAGTGCCAGAAGCTTACAGAACAAGGGTTTAGAAATCTAAGGAAAGAACTTGGTCAAACATGCATAGAATTTGAAAGGATCAAACAGAGAAATTTTGATTAGGTGGAGAAGGGCTTTGAAAATAGACCAGACATATTTCTTAGAGAAATTATTATTTTGGAGGAGTTTAAAAATTTACTTCTTGATGTAGTGAGAACACGTGGAAGAGCAGAGGGTTAAAACTGCAAGGTTAGCAGCAGGAATGGCAGATGATTATGAATTAGTTAGTAAATCAAAGTTTGGTTTCCAACATCAGTTTCAGCCGATGAGGGATAGAAACTGGGGAAAAGAGAAATCCTCAGGTGGTACAGGTAAAGGAGATCTTGTGGGAGATAATAAAGACAGTGTACCTCAGGTTAAAAAGGAAATACAGGAGGGTGGAAGAGAAATGAAAAGCCTCAGATGTTTTCACTGTAATAAATTAGGCCATGTAAAGCCACAGTGATGTGGTTTAAGAAACCCAGGTTACTGTGGGAGGCGAGGGAAGAGATTGCAGAGCCTCTGGCAATGATCTTTGCGTCGTCGATGGAGACGGGAGAGGTGCCGGAGGATTGGAGGATTGCGGATGTGGTTCCTATTTTCAAGAAGGGGAATAGGGATAGCCCAGGTAATTACCGACTGGTGAGTCTAACCTCAGTGGTTGGTAAACTGATGGAGAAGATCCTGAGGGACAGGATATATGAGCATTTAGAGAGGTTTAGTATGCTCAAGAATACTCAGCATGGCTTTGTCAAGGGCAGATCGTGCCTTACGAGCCTGGTGGAGTTCTTCGAAAATGTGACTAAACACATTGACGAAGGGAAGGCGGTAGATGTGGTTTATAGTGATTTTAGCAAGGCGTTCGATAAGGTCCCCCATGCAAGGCTTCTGGAAAAAGTGAGAGGGCATGGGATCCAAGGGGCTGCTGCCCAGTGGATCCAGAACTGGCTTTCCCAAAGGAGGCAGAGAGTGGGTATAGATGGGTCTTTTTCTAAATGGAGGTCGGTCACCAGTGGTGTGCCCCAGGGATCTGTTCTGGGACCCTTGCTGTTTGTCATTTTCATAAATGACCTGGATGAGGAAGCGGAGGGATGGGTTGGTAAGTTTGCCGACGACACGAAGGTTGGTGGGGTTGTGGATAGTCTGGAGGGATGTCAGAAGGTACAGAGGGACATAGATAGGATGCATGACTGGGCGGACAAGTGGCAGATGGATTTCAACCCAGATAAATGCATCGTGGTCCATTTTGGTAGGTCAAATGGGATGAAGGAGTACAATATAAAGGGAAAGACTCTTAGTACTGTAGAGGATCAGAAGGACCTTGGGGTCTGGGTCCATAGGACTCTGAAATCAGCCCCGCAGGTGGAGGAGGCGGTTAAGAAGGCGCATGGTGTGCTGGCCTTTATCAATCGAGGGATTGAGTTTAGGAGTCCAGGGACAATGATGCAGCTAAATAAGACCCTCGTCAGACCCCACTTGGAGTACTGTGCTCAGTTCTGGTCGCCTCACTATAGGAAGGATGTGGAAAAGATTAAAAGGATGCAGAGGAGATTTACAAGGATGTTGCCTGGATTGAGTGGCATGCCTTATGAGGATAGGCTGAGGGAGCTCGGTCTTTTCTCCTTGGAGAGACGTAGGATGAGAAGAGACCTAATAAAAGTGTATAAGATGTTGAGAGGCATAGATCGGGTGGACTCTCAGAGGCTTTTTCCCAGGGTGGAAATGTCTGCTACGAGAGGACACAGGTTTAAGGTGTTGGGGGGGTAGGTACAGGGGAGATGTTAGGGGTAAGTTTTTCACACAGAGGGTGGTGGGCGAATGGAATTGGCTGCCGTCAGTGGTGGTGGAGGCGAACTCAATAGGGTCTTTTAAGAGACTCCTGGATGAGTACATGGAGCTTAATAGGATGGAGGGTTATAGGTACGTCTAGAAGGTAGGGATGTGTTCGGCACAACTTGTGGGCCAAAGGGCCTGTTTGTGCTGTAGTATTTCTATGTTTCTAAAAGCACTGGGAAGATTGACATGGTAAAACAGGGTAAGCCAGTGGGGCTTGTTAAAGTGGTAAAGGAAAGTCCGGTTGAAGTAAAAAAAGGTACAAAAGAATGTACAGCCTGGTCAGGAGTTGATTGATAAAAAGGTGCCAGATCTCTTTAAAAATTTTACTTGAGTTGGTAAAGTTTACTCATGTGTACCAGGGGGGAATAGGTAAAGAAGTTAAAAATTTTAAGAGATACTGGAGCAAGTCAATCTTTCATGGTAAGAGGTAAAGTAAAGTTTATTTATTAGTCACAGGTAAGTTTTACATTAACACTACAATGAAGTTACCATGAAAATCTCCTCAGGAGATCAGGAGTTGTGTAGTTTAGCAGGAATATTGCCAGAGAAGGTAGCAATATGTGGAATTCAGGGTGAGAAGAGTGGTGTTCCATTATACAAAGTGAGGATGGAGAGTCCAGTGAAGAGTGGTGAAGTGGTAATAGGAGTAATAGAGAAAATATCTTGTCCAGGAATACAGATTATCTTGGGTAACGATATAGCTGGATCACTGGCTTTTCAACCACAGGGAGTAGGGAGTGATGCCTACTGTGGTTGAAAAGCCAGTGGAGAATCAAACAACTGAGTTGTTGAAGGATGCATATCCTGGGATTTTTCCTGATTGTGTAGTAACAAGGTCACAGAGTCACAGGTTAAGACAAGAGGAGAAATCAAAGGAGGGAAGATGAGAAAGTTGGAGTTCAATTATCAGAAACAACTTTTGATCAGATGGTTGGAAAAGAACAAGAACAGGGGGAGAATGAGGTGGATATTTTTAGTTCGGGAAAGTTGGCACAGTTACAACAGAAAGATATAGAAATAAAGCAGTTGTATCAGAAAGCGTACACGGAAGAGGAATCTGAGTGTATACCGGAATGTTATTACCTTAAAAATTACGTCTTAATGAGGAAATGGAAACCATTATATATTCAGGCGGATGAAAAGTGGGCAGAAGTTCTTCAAGTGGTATTGCTGGTAGGGTATAGAAAGGAGATGTAGCGAGTAGCATATGAGGCACCGGTTGGAGGTCATTGGGGGGTAAGGAAAACTCAAGTTAAAACACAAGAAGAGTTTTATTGGCCTGGACTGCATAAAGATGTGGTTAACTTTTGCTGGTCATGTCACACATGTCAGGTCATAGGGAAACCTCAAGCGGTGATAAAACCCAGCACCCTTATTACCCATTCCAGCACTTGAGGAACCTTTCACAAGGGTCTTAATTGATAGTGTAGGACCCCTCCCTAAAACAAAAAGTGAGGATCAATATCTATTGACTTTCATGGATGTGTCTACTAGGTTTCCAGAGGCTATTCCATTACACAATGTTACAGCTAGAAGGATTGTAGAGGAGTTACTTAATTCTTTTGCGAGTTATGGACTACCCACAGAAATACAACCAGATTAAGGATCAAATTTTAATCAAAGTTATTCAAGGCGGTTATGGATAGCTGAGGAATAAAACAATTTAATCAACTGCGTATCATCCAGAATCCCAGGGAGCGTTAGAGCGGTGGCATCAAACTTTAAAGACAACGTTGAGAGCTTATTGTCCAGATTATCCGGAGGTTTGGGATAAAGGAATTCCATTTGTACTCTTTGCAATTAGGGATGCATCTAATGAGTCAACCAAATTCAGTCCATTTGAATTGATTTTTGGTCATGAGGTAAGAGGACCACTTAAATTGATTAAGGGAAAATTGGTGAGTGAGCGTTCTGAGACTACACCATTGGATTATGTGTCAAACTTTAGGGAAAGGTTGAATAGAGCAGGTGAATTAGCTAGACAACATTTAAAAGTATCACAGCATGTGATGATACAGGAAACGGATAAGAAATCAAAAATTCATAGTTTTGTTGTGGGGATAAAGTCTTAGTACTGCTACCAATAGTAGGTGAACCTTTAAAAGCAAGGTTTAGTGGAAAGGAAATTGAAAGGAAATTGAGTGAGGTGAATTATTTGATAAGAGCGCCAGATAAAAGGAAAACTCACAGTGTGTGTCATGTGAATTTGCTTAAAAGATTCTTTGATAGGGAAGAAGAGCAGAAGGAGGATGTTTTAGTGGTTACAACTCAAGGTGAAGAACCTAATCCAGATGATTCTGAATTTGACATTCCTCAAATTAAATTGGATAACGAGGATGGTATTACAAATTGGGATAAATTACTGAGTTACTTTCCAGAGGAAAATCGAAGTGACCAGAAAGTTATTAATATCACATGGACAAGTATGTGGGAATAAGTTGGGAAGAACTAAGATAATTGGGAGTGAGATAGTTGTAGAAAGTGCTGTTCCAATTAAACGACATTCTGGCAAACATGCCCTGTTCAAGTTGGCACAGGTTCAGGGGAAAAGCTGATGCTTATTCGATCTGGAATGCAGTAGCCAAAAGTCTCGATCGGTCACACAAAACTGGAGAAGGAGAACCAGTTAATGGACAATAATAGAACAAAGAAAGTGAGTAGGTGTGGAGACAGATACAAGTCAAGTTGAGTGTTTTGAAACATGTTCCTGAGTTGTTCAAATTGCCTGAACATAAATTGCAGGACTGTCAAAGACAGCTCATTATCTGTGCAAAGGAAACTGTGGATACATCAACAGTCATGTGTGATCTCAAAAAGGAGATTGAGGAGTGGAAGTATCGTACTAATGTGGAAAGGACAACAACATGAGATCAGACTGTTTGTCAAAATTGTACCATCATCTCAAATGAACTGCTGACATAATGATTCTGCAGAGTGTGCAGAGATGTGGCTGCCCAGTGAAACGGTACTGTACACAACTGGTTTTCAAATACCTTATGGTGGTTTTTGTAGCAGCATAACTGACAAAGTAGTCTTTGGAACCATGGTCGAAATGGGTTCTGACACCAAGAAAGACAAGCTGCCATGTGCCTTCGCCAAAGAGTGTGCAGGAAGTAATCATTGAATCATAGATCATAGAATCATAAAATCCCAACAGTGCAGAAGGAGACCATTCGGCCCATCAAGTCTATACTGACCACAATCCCACCCCGGTCCACATTCCTGTAACCCCACACATTTACCCTACTAATCCCTCTGACACTAGGGTCAATTTGGCATGGCCAATCAACTTAACCCGCACATCTTTGGACTGTGAGAGGAAACCAGAGCAGCCGGAGGAAACCCACACAGACACGGGGAGAACGTGCAAACTCCACACAGACAGTGATCTGAGGCCGGAATTGAACCAGGGCCCCTGGCGCTGTGAGGCAGCAGGGCTAACCACTGTGCCGCCCCAGTGCAGTAATGGTGCAGATCCAGAGCAAAAAAAGCAGTCAAATTGCTTGGCAGAGGAGGAGCTAATGAACAAGACAAGGGACAGAGATAAATGACCTTTCTGAATGGCCCTGGCCACACATTTGTAATGTGTTATCCTGCTGATCCTGCCTAGTTCCGTGAGGACATTAGAGCTAATTTATCAGCGCAACAACAAACATGTGTTTCAACTTGGAATCAATGCAGGATTAAAGATTAAAGGAGAACTTTGGAGAGGATGCTTGTCACAAATGTGATAAAACGGAGCGTTCAATGGTGGAAGACAAGGGCTGAAATGGACGATATTACTGTTAGGTTTGCATGTTTTGATTTTGTAAAATATGTATATTTATTGTAGAGTACCAGTAATGTGAAACAAAGGGTTTGAAAAATGAAATCATCTTTGAATGTTGATGGTTCATTTTTTTTCTTATGGAGGGAAGTGTGACATTAGTGTCCTCTTTAAGAAAGGTTTTTTTTAAGTTTCAGTAGGGGCATCAAGCAAGAAGGAAGCTGAAATCTCTCTCGGTCTCCCTGTTCTATTTGAAAATTCTGCTGGTTATCTCAGAGCAATGTTTTGCCTTCTGGAAGGAAAGTGCAACCTTTGAAAAGACTCAGTTCCAGTCAAGTGAGATTTTAACCTATGCTGTGTTAAGCCTGTGAAAGGGTTTTGTCTATGAAAGGTTTTTGGTTTGTTGGAACAACTTTAATATTCAATGAAGGGTTAATACATTATTGTGACTGTTTTCTTTCTGTTTCTTGTTGTTTGCAATCGTTAAAAGGTATTACCAATTTTCTTTCTATACATGTTAACTATATTCTTAAATAAACATTGTTTGATAAAAGCTCCCTAGTGGGTCACTTGAATCATACCCGAAGTGAAACCTATCATGCTTATCCTAGCCAAATTCAAGATGCAAAACTTATGACCCAGGCGGGTTTCATGAAACAATTTGGAGTTTCTGACCTGAACCATAACACAGGACACCTTGAGAGAGAGGTTAGCAGAGGTTAGGGGTGAATTATACTGTAAATGGCAGAACTAATGTTGCAGCTATACAAAACCTTGGTTCGGCCGCATTTGGAGTATTGTGTGCAGTTCTGGTCACCACACTACCAGAAGGACGTGGAAGCTTTAGAGAAAGTGCAAAGAAGGTTCACCAGGATGTTGCCTGGTATGGAGGGTGTTGGCTATGAGGAGGGATTAAATAAACTAGGATTCCTTTCACTGGAAAGATGGAGGCTGAGGGGAGACCTAGAGGTCTACAAAATTATGAGAGGCATAGACACAGCATGGCGGCACAGTGGTTAGCACTGCTGCCTCACAGCACCAGGGACCCGGGTTCGATTCCCGGCTTGGGTCACTGTCTGTGTGGAGTTTGCACGTTCTCCCCGTGTCTGCGTGGGTTTCCTCCGGGTGCTCCAGTTTCCTCCCACATTCTGAAAGACGTGCTGGTTAGGTGCATTGACCCAAACAGGAGCCAGACTGAGGCGACGAGGGGAATTTCACAGTAACTTCATTGCAGTGTTAATGTAAACCTACTTGTGACTAACAAATAAACTTTACTTTACTTTTACTTTACAGGGTGGATAGTCAGAGGCTTTTTCCCAGGGTACAAGTTTCAATTACAAGGGGGCACAGGTTCAAGGTGAGAGGCGGAAAGTTTAAGGGAGATGTGCGGGGGAAGTTTTTCACGCAGAGAGTGGTGGGTGCCTGGAACGCGCTGGCAGAGGAGGTGGTGGAAGCAGGCACATTGGCAACATTTAAGAGGCATCTGGATGGGTACATGAATAGGGAGGGAATAGAGGGATACGGACCGAGTAAGGACAGAAGGTTTTTTTTAGTTTAGTTAGGGCATCATGATCAGCACGGGCTTGGAGGGCCGAAGGGCCTGTTCCTGTGCTGTACTTTTCTTTGTTCTTTGTTCAAAGCATATGGGATCTTGCTGTTCATAAATAGACGAATTGAGAGCAAAGGCAGGAGGCTATGCTGAACGTTTAAGATCTGGTTTGGCCACAACTAGTGCATATTATGTCCAATTTTGGTCATCTCATTTTAGAAAGGATGTGCGGGTCCTTGAGATTTATCAGGATGGTTCCAGCGATGTTAGCTACGGGGTTAGATTGGAGAAGCTAGGGTTCCTTCTCCTTGGAGAGAAGGGGACGGAATTCGTAGAGTTGTGCAAGAAAATGGAAGATTTTGACACCGTGACTAGAGTTCCCATTAGCTAATGCTGCGAAGACCAAGTTTGTTAGGTGGATTGACCATGATAAATTGCCCCTTACTGTCAGGGGGACTGGCTAGGGTAAATGTGTGGGGTTATGGGAATAGGGCCTGGGTGGAATTGTGGTCGGTGCAGACTCGATGGGCCAAATGGCACATGGGTAAGAGATATAGCAGGGGAATTTGAAGATAAACATTTTTAGGCCACAAGTCTTCATGACTTGGAACTCACTGCCCATGAGGGATTGTCAATAATTTCAAAAGGAAATTGGATAGACACATGAGGCAAATACACTTACAAAGCTGTTGTGATAGAATGGGGATGATTTGATTTATTATTATTTAAGTTTATTTATTAGTGTCACAAGTAGGCTTACATTAACACCACAATGAAGTTACTGTGAAAATCCCCTGGTCGCCACACTCTGGCACCTGTTCGGGTTACACTGAGGGAGAATTTAGCATGGCCAATGCACCCTAACCAGCACGTCTTTCGGAATGTGGGAGGAAACCGGAGCACCTGGAGGAAACCCATTCAGACACGGGGAGAACGTGCAAACTCCACACAGACAGTGACCCAAGCCGGGAATCGAACCCGGGTCCCTGGCGCTGTGAGGCAGCAGTGCTAACCACCTTATTGGTATCCAGTGAAAAGTATTGGGCAAGGTTTTCCGGCCGACCTCGTCCCAAAACCGGAAAATCCTGCCCGAGGTCGATGGATTGTTCCATGGTCCGCCCCTCACCTGCTATGGTTCCCGTGGCGGGTGGAACAGGAAAATTCATTGTTTCTTGCGCTCTATACAGACAAAAGCATACCGCTCATAGAGTACATAGGGGAGAAGGAAAGGAGAGGGTGCAGAATATAGTGCTACAGTTACAGATAGGGTGAAGAGAAAGATCAACTTAATATGTGATAGGTCCTTTCAAAAGTCTGATGGCAGCAGGGAAGAAGCTATTCTTGGGTCGGTCGGTACGCGACCTCAGACTTTTGCATCTTTTTCCCGACGGAAGAAGTTGGAAGAGAGAATGTCCGGAGTGCGTGGGGTCCTTAATTATGCTGGCTGCTTTTCTGAGTCCGAGGCAGCGAGAATTGTAGACGGAGCCAATGGATGGGACTGACTAGTATGCTCTACAGAGGGATAACATGGATTCTGATGGGCCAAAAGGTCTGCTCCTGTGCCATAGTAACATTACATCTGGAATTTTACCACCCCGAGGGGCGGAACATGGAAAAGTCCGTTGACGTTGGGTGGGACTTTACAGTTTCGGGCTGAGCAAGGCCGGAAAATCCCGCCCCATGTCAGACTCTCATGTTTTCAGTATATGAAGTGAATGATATTTTTCCCATTAATTATGCTGCACAGTGACCACACTCCCTTATTTAATCAGTTTCATTATCTCGGTGATTCTCAGATATCCTCCATGGAGAAACCTGTTCTAATCAAACCCTCGCTGAGTGAAGCCCAGGCTGTTGAGTTGGTCGAGCGGTTGTATGGTCTGAAGGTCTCCAGTGTCCGACCAATGCCCAGTTACGACGATCAGAACTTCCACGTCCTGGTGTCTGAGGGGCAGGAGAGTGGAGATCACAGTGAGAGCTATGTCCTCAAAGTGATGAACTCTGTCGATAGCCAAGATGCCGGTTTGATAGAAGCACAAACAGGAGCCATGATGTATTTGAGTGAGAAAGGGTTTCCTTCACCCACTCCAATCCCAACCATTGATGGCCAGATTATGTCATTGGAAACTATTGGTGAGTATTAGTTCTTAGTTACTGGGGTCAGGTTACAGTCCAACTGAAAAATGTCAAACTTTGAACATCTTTTATTCATTTGTGGGACATGGGCGTCGCTGGCTGGCCAGGATTTATTGCTCATCCCTAGTTGCCCTTGAACTGAGTGGCTTGCTTGGCCATTTCAGAGGGCAGTTGAGAGTCAACCTCATTGCTGTGGCTCTGGAGTCAAATGTGGGCCAGACAGGGTAAAGACGGCAGATTTCCTTCCCATTACTGAACCAGATGGGTTTTTCCGACAATTGAAAATGGTTTCATGGTCATCAGTAGATTCTTAATTCCAGATTTTTGTTTTGCATCTGCCCAGGTCCCCAGAACATTAGCTGAGTTTCTGGATTAATAGTCTGGCGATAATACCACTAAGCCATCGCCTCCCTCCAATTTAGTCCATTTAGTTCATCTTCTTGGTAATCACGTGATGCAGTACTGATGGATGTAATAACTCCACAGAGGCGAAAGTCCCGTCACCAAGTTACTTTATTTACACCTTACATCTGTACACAGCCAGCTTTCCAGTTGCTCCCTGCTGAATGCAGGCTGGGAGTCTGACACACCTGCTTTAAATAGGGAGCATGAGGCTCCCTGATTTAACCATCAATTAGGACTCATCAGGTATCTCTTTTAAGGTACCAACTTAAAGGACTCATCAGGTAGTTCATACTCTATCAAGCCAAACTCATTATCCTGGCTGAAGTCACCACAATGGACTAGTTCACTATTCCAGTCAGCAATCTCCATCTTTTTATCTACAACAGACCTGGACATGAGGTGAGGAAGTCGCCAATGATGGAAAGCTTTGGGAACCTTAGATCCAAATTCAACCAAAGCAAGTGACAGTTATCAATGTATTCCAAGGAATTCTACCTTACTTGCATTTGGGTCTGCCTCCACCGTCTCCTTTGGGAGCCCGTTCCTTAGGTTAGCCATTCAGCCCATCAGGTTCATGCTAGCTCTCCGTAGATCAGTCCAGTCTGAGGGGAGTCAATGACCTCGTGGTATTATTGCTAGAAAATTAATTCAGAAACTCAATTAATGTTCTTGGGACTTGGGTTTGAATCCCACCACAGCAGATGACCATGAAACTATTGTCGATTGTCGGAAAAACCCATCTAGGTCACTAATGTCCTTTAGGGAAGGAAATCTGTTGTCCTTACCTGGTCTGGCCTACATGTGACTCCAGAGCCACAGCAATGTGGTTGACTCTCAACTGCCCTCAGGCAACTAGAGATGGGCAATAAATGCTGGCCAGCCAGCAACGCCCATGTCCCATGAATGGATAAAAGAAAAGTCAGTTCCATTCATCAGAATTTTCAATCTGATTCCACTAGTTTTTGCACCATCAGCTAATGGGAACAGTATTTGTCGATCTAATCTAAACCTAACCTAATCTTGAACACCTCAACCAAATCTCCCCTCAACCTCCTTTGCTCTAAGGAGAAGAACCCCAGTTTCTCCAGCCTATGTTTGAAGCTAAAATCCCTCATGCTAGTAGGACCATTCTGTTTAACGTCCTCTCCACATTCACAGGAGACTTCACTTCTTCGCTATGTGACACCTTGTCGAATGCCTTTAGCATAAATTTTCTGACATACTGGGCGGGAGTTCCCAGCCGTGTTTGTCCCAAGACTGGAAAATCCCACCCGAGGTCAATGGACATTTGCATGTTCCGTGTCCAGCCCGCTGCGATTCCCGTGGCTGGCAGGATGGGAAGATTCTGCCCAGTGTATCTCCATGGTTCTCTTTATTGTCTCAAGTTTCTACATATCCTGCTCCTATCAGCTGAATAATGGACCCTAGCATTTTCCCGCTGACGGATGTTAGACTATTGTGCCCATTGCCTCGCGCTTTCTGTCTCCATCCTTTCTTGAATAGAAGTATTGGTCAGAATTCTCCAGCCCCCGCCCACCCCCCCCAAAAAAAATCCACCTCTGTGACAGGGCCAGTCAGCCATTGAGAACTCTGTTCACATCGACGGGACTGGAAGATCCTAACGGTGTTAAGGCTGGAAAATTCTGGCTATTATACTGGTGGTTTTCTAAACTTTTTTTATTCATTCGTGGCATATGGGTGTCATTGGCTGGGTCAGCATTTATTGCCCATACCTAGTTGCTTGAGGGCAGTTGAGAGTCAACCACATTGCTGTGGACCTGGAGTCACATGTAGGCCAGACCGGGTAAGGACGGCTGATTTCCTCCCCTAAAGGACATTAGTGAACCAGATGGTTTTTTCCGACATTCGACAATGGTTTCATGGTCATCAGTAGATTCTTAATTCTAAGGATTGGACTTTTCCAAGAATCAGGGCAAATCTTGAAGTTTACAAGCAGTGTATCCAGTATCTCTCCAGATGCCAGGATGCAGGTCATCAGATCCAGGGAGCTTTCATCTTATTAAATTTGCCTTGTATTTTTTCTCCATTGATAGTGATCATTCGGAGTTCCTCCCTCTATTTTGCTAGCTCTCTGTAGAGTGGTCCAGTCAGTGCCATTCCTCCAGTAGCCCTGCACATTTATTACCTTCATCTGCCCATCCCGTATCCATGGAGTAGCTCCACTTCCACCTCCTTCATTGGCAATGTGTTCTAAGTCATCACTGTGTGTTGAGTAAAAATGTTCTTTCTCGCTTCCTCTGCTGCGTCTCTTCCCCAAAACCTGAGGAGTGGGGTAGGTTAGTGTTATGGGCCTGTCACAGTGTTTTTCTTAGAATTTCATAGAAAATCTACAGTGCAGAAGGAGGCCATTCGGCCCATCGAGTCTGCACCGTCAACAATCCCCACCCAGGCCCCACCCCCAGAAACCCACACATTTACCCTGCTAATCCCCCTGACACTAGGGTCAATTTAGCATGGCCAATCAAACTAACCTGCACATCTTTGGACTGTGGGAGGAAACCGGGGCACCCGGAGGAAACCCACGAAGACACGGGGAGAACGTGCAGACTCCACACAGACAGTGACCCAAGCCGGGAATCGAACCCAGGTCCCTGGCGCTGTGAGGCAGCAGTGCTAGCCACCGTGCCGCCACCAAAATTCCCAGCATGCTTAACTCTCAGCCAGAATATTCATTTTAAAGCCAATATTGCTATTATTGTTGTTGAATCATTGTCATGGTCGTTCTTTCTCCGTCTACACAGTTAAAAATCCAATGATTAATGCTCCAAATGATTAACAGGGCAAGGGAATGAATCTTCACAACACATGATCAGAATGCTGACCTATCTGCCTGGTGTCCCTTTTGCCAATCTCACTTTGGATCATCGGACTTTCTACAGAATGGGTCGAACAATTGCCCAAATGGACAAAGTCCTTCATGAGGTATTTGAATGTTCGGCGCCATATTTCAGTCAGTATAGATGCGGGCTCAGAATTCCTTTGTAGTTCTTGGCGTGACGGCAACATTGGTTTTACATCAGTCATGCCATATCCCCTTAGGAGACCCACTTACATCAGATGGTGGCATGGTGGTAATGTCACTGGGCTGGTGATCGAGGCCAATTCTTGTGGGACACGGTTTCAAAGCCCGTCATGGCAACTCAATTAATTTTTTAAAAAAATCTGGACCTCACTAATGGTCAGATCAGAAGCCCCCAAGTATATTATGAAGCCAGACTAGACCTCAACAATTTTCCATTTTGACATGAATGTGAAGATATAATGTTTCAATCCAGGAGTGATTCTAATGATAAACCAGGGAGCTTTGTATCAAAACAAACTTTATTTAACAGCACAATTTAACTATAACAAATGAATTAGCTTAACTTTTAACAATTGAACAATATTTAAACATGACAAGATGCAATTCTTAACTGCTAACCTATCCCTATGAGTTCCAATCAAGCAATATTCTTCTTACAGACTGAAACCCCTCTTTAAAATTAGTTAGCAAGACAGGTATACTTTTGGGACAAGCGAGGTGGTAAAATTCTGCCCATTGTTTCTTGCACGCTATACAGGCAAAGCATACCATTCATAGAGTACATAGAGGGAAGGAAAGGAGAGGGTGCACAATATAGTGTTGCAGTCATGTAGCGCCATTCAACCCTTCGAGGCCCACCTTTTAATCTTATCTAGGCCCTATTCCTATAACCCCACATATTTACCCTACTGTGGGTGGCACGGTGGCACAGTGGTTAGCACTGCTGCCTCACAGCACCAGGGATCCAGGCTCAATTCCGAACTCGGGTAAGTGTGGAATTGGCACAGTTTCCCCCGTGTGGATTGGCCATGCTAAATTGCTCTTAATGTCAGGGGGATTAGCAGGGTAAATAGACGGGGTCACGGGGATCCTGGGTGGGATTGTTGTCAGTGCAGGCTCGATGGGCCGAATGGCCTCCCCCTGCACTGTATGGATTGTATGATTCTATAATCCCCCTAACCTACACATCTTGGGACACTAAGGGGCAATTTAGCATGGCCAATCCACTTAAACGGCACATCTTTAGACTGTGGGAGGAAACCAGAGCACCCAGAGGAAACCCACGCAGACACGGAGAGAATGTGCAAACTCCACACAGACAATGACCCAAGCCGGGAATTGAACCTGGTTCCCTGGCGCTGTGAGGCCACCTTGCCATCCTTCTAAACACATGAGTTTGTGTTGTAAGTATTTCTTCTAAAATATGTTTAATTCAGCGTTTTAATGAATTTGCAACTCTGATATCAACATTTATGGACATTATTCATTTGAGGAGGACCTACCGTCTATAAAAAAGGTCGGTTAGGTCAACAAGAGACAAGCAAAATACTGCAGCTGCTGGAACTCTGAAATCAAAACTGCAAACGCTGGAAAGACTCAACAGGTCAGGCAGCATCTGCGGAGAGAGAGAGAGAACTTGATTCTGATGAACTTCCTTTCTAACAGCTGCCCTTTTTCTTCAAAGAGTGTGAGACTAACATCAGTCTCTGGTCTGAAAAAGGAATGATGTAGTGAAGGGGGGATTTTTTAAACTTTATTTGTGGGACATGGGCGTCGCTGGCTGGGCCAGCATTTATTGCCCATCCCTAGTTGCCCGAGGGCAGTTGAGAGTCAACCACATTGCTGTGGATCTGGAGTCACATGTACATAGAACATAGAACATTACAGCGCAGTACAGGCCCTTCGACCCTCGATGTTGCGCTGACCAGTGAAACCAATCTAAAGCCCCTCTAATCTACACTATTCCAATATCATCCATATGTTTATCCAATAACCATTTGAGTCCACTACTGCTGCAGGCTGGGCATTCCACGCCCTTACTACTCTCTGAGTAAAGAATCTGTCCTATATCTCTCACCCCTCAATTTAAAGCTATGTCCCCTCGTGCTAGCTATCAACATCTGAGGAAAAAGGCTGTCACTATCCACCCTATCTAATCCTCTGATCATCTTGTATGCCTCTATTAAGTCACCTCTTAACCTTCTTCTCTCTAACGAAAACAACCTCAAGTCCCTCAGCCTTTCCTCATACGATTTTCCCACCATACCAGGCAACATCCTGGTAAATCTCCTCTGCACCCTTTCCAACACTTCCACATCTTTCCTATAATGCGTCGACCAGAACTCCCTCCCCCTCTGCCCCCTCCAAGTGCGGCTGCACCAGAGTTTTGTACAGTTGCAGCATGACCTCCTGGCTCCGAAACTCAATCCCTCTACCAATAAAAGCTAACACACCGTACGCCTTCTTAACAACCCTATCAACCTGGGTGCCAACTTTCAGGCCAGACCAGATAAGGACGGCAGATTTCTTTCTCTAAAGGACATTAGTGAACCAGATGGGTTTTTCCGACAATCGACCATGGTTTCATGGTCATCAGTAGATTCTTAATTCCAGATTTTTTTTTATTGAACTCAAACTCCACCATCTGCCGTGGTGGGATTTGAACCCAGGTCCCCAGAACATTAGCTGAGTTTCTGGATTAATGGTCTAGCGATAATACCACTGAGCCATCGCCTCCCCTGGCTGGTTTGAGCAGTTCACATTAACCCCACTTTGAGGATTCACTAACAGATTATTCTCACTGTTAGGGGTTCCAGCACCCAAGCACACAGAGTTTGAAGAGAGATGGATTCAGGTGGGATCTTTCCAATCTCCATCACCTGGAAAAGTACCTGCAGGTGTTGGAGGAGGGAGACACGCGATCCATCGTCGAGCGGGTTGTTCAACAATTCAAGGAAAAGATTCTCCCCAATTTGAGCAAGTTTCGGAAAGGTGAGTCCATCCTCATTGAGAAGCTGCTCTGTTCCTGGATAGTGCCTCCTGGGAGCTTGGGCCCCCTTTTCCCTGTCATCATCCCCCCAACTCCCTCCCCGTCTGCTGCCCCCTCGGCTGCCCCCTCTCTCCCTGTCACCACCCCCCCCCCACCTCCCTCCCCCTCTGCCGCCCCTTCTCTCCCTGTCAACCCCCCCCCACCTCCCTCCCTCTCTGCTGCCCCCTCTCTCCCTGTCAACCCCCCCCCACCTCCCTCCCTCTCTGCCGCCCCTTCTCTCCCTGTCAGCCCCCCCCCACCTCCCTCCCTCTCTGCTGCCCCCTCTCTCCCTGTCACCACCCCCCATCTCCCTCCCTCTCTGCTGCCCCCTCTCTGTCACCACCCCCTCCTTCCCTGTCACCACCCCATCCTCTCTGCCACACCCCTCTCTGCTACCCCCCTCTCCCTGTCACCATCCCCCCACCTCCCTCCCCCTCTGTCACCCCCCCCTCTCCCTGTCAGCCCCCCGGCCCCTCTGCCACCCCCTCTATGCCGATCCTCTCTGCCTATCACCACCCCCCATCCCTCACCCTCTCTGCCGCCTCCCCCTCCCTGTCAGCCCCATGCCTCTCTGCCACCCCCTCTCTGCTGCTACCTCTCTGCCCTCCCCCCACTGCCACTCCCCACTCTCTGCCACTCCCCCCACTCCTCCCGCTTCTGCCGCCCCGCTCTCTGCCGCCACATCTCTGACCCATTTCTGCCATCCACTCTCTGCATGCCCCCCTCTATGCCAACCCCCTCTCTACCGCCCCCCTTCTCTGTCACCCCCCCGCCCTCTCCTCTCTGCCACCACCCTCTCTTCCACCCCCTCTCTGCCCTCTCCTTTCTGCCGCCCCCTCTCTCTGCCACCCTCTCCTCACTGCCACGTCCCCTTTGTCTCCCAGCCACCCACTCCGCCCCCTCTCCGCATCCCTCTCTGTTGCTCCCTGCCTGCCCCCTGCTCCTTCCTTGCCCCTTTTCCATGGCCCCCCTCTGCCACCCCACCCTCCCTGTTGCCATCCCTCCACACCCTGCACATTGCCACACCCATTCTCTGCTGCTCCCTCTCTGCCTGCCACCCCACCCTCTCTGCGGAAATTAAAAGCACGTGAAGTGCGGGGGGGGGGGGGGGGCCGGTGGTGCAATATACTGTCAAGGGTAGAAGGTTGGCTGGCTAACAGAAAGCAGAGAGTAGGCATAAATGGGTAATTTTCCGGTTGGCAGGATATAAGGAGTGGTGTGCCTCAGGGATCGGTACTGGGACCTCAACTCTTTCAAATTGATGTAAATGACCCGAATATGAAAGGATTAAAGGTTTCTTTCCTAAAATTTCTGATGACGCAAAGATAGGGAGGAAAGTAAATTGTGAAGAGGATGTAACGAGCCTACAAAAGGGTATCGACAGGTTAAATGAGTGGGCAAAGATTTGCAAATTAAGTATAGAATCATAGAATCCCTACAGTGCAGAAGGAGGCCATTCGGCCCATCGAGTCTGCACAGCCCACAATCCCACCCAGGCCCTATTC
>NW_027591991.1:0-66262 GCF_964213995.1 Mustelus asterias
TCTTGGGGGCTACAAATGGCAGTAAACTTGTTACTCTTAAGGTTCTTCTGTTAAATTTTGATCTAGATGTAGACGAAAGCAGGAAGTTAGAAAAGTACATAAGTGGATCAAATGCACCTGAAATACGGTATATGGAATTCAATGTGAGGTTATCTACCTTGAGTCAGGAAAATAATGTTTTAATAGGGAAAGGTTGAGCCATGGAAGAGCAAAGGGAATCAAAATGGCTAATGGAATGTTGATCTTTACACAAGAATATAGAAGTCTCTCAACACCAGGTTAAAGTCCCAACAGGTTTATTTGGAATCACGAGCTGATGGAGCAGCGATCCGAAAGCTCGTGATTCCAAATATAACTGTTGGACTTTAACCTAGTGTTGTGAGACTACTTACTGTGCCCACCCCAGTCCAATGCCAGCATCTCCACATCACGAAAATTTAAAGACTGACAAATCCCCAGGGCCTGATGGAATCTATCCAAGGCTGCTCAGGGAGACAAGAGATGAAATCGCTGGGCCTCTGACGCAAATCTTTGTCTCGTCACTGGACGCAGGTGAGGTCCCAGAGGATTGGAGGATAGCTAATGTGGTCCCGTTATTTAAGAAGGGTAGGAAGGATAACCCGGGTAATTATAGGCCGGTGAGCTTGACGTCCGTGGTGGGGAAGTTGTTGGAGAAGATTCTTAGGATGTATGCGCATTTAGAAAGGAATAAACTCATTAACGATAGTCAGCATGGTTTTGTGAGAGGGAGGTCATGCCTCACTAACCTGGTGGAGTTTTTTGAAGAAGTGACCAAAATGGTTGACGAGGGAAGGGCCGTGGATGTCGTCTATATGGACTTTAGTAAAGCGTTTGACAAAGTCCTCATGGTAGGCTGGTGAAAAAGGTTGGATCTCATGGGATAAAGGGGGAGGTGGCTAGATGGGTGGAGAACTGGCTTGGTCACAGAAGACAGGGTGGTAGTGGAAGGGTCTTTTTCCGGCTGGAGGCCTGTGACTCGTGGTGTTCCGCAGGGCTCTGTATTGGGACCTCTGCTGTTTGTGATTTATATAAATGATCTGGAAGAAGGAGTAACTGGGGTGATCAGTAAGTTTGCGGACGACACAAAATTGGCAGGACTTGCAGATAGTGAGGAGCATTGTCAGAAGGTACAGAAGGATATAGATAGGCTGGAAATTTGGGCAAAGAAATGGCAGATGGAGTTCAATCCTGATAAATGCGAAGTGATGCATTTTGGTAGAAATAATGTAGGGAGGAGCTATATGATAAATGGCAGAACCATAAAGGGTGTAGATACGCAGAGGGACCTGGGTGTGCAAGTCCACAGATCCTTGAAAGTGACGTCACAGGTGGAGAAGATGGTGAAGAAGGCATATGGCATGCTTGCCTTTATAGGGCGGGGCATAGAGTATAAAAGTTGGGGTCTGATGTTGCAGATGTATAGAACGTTGGTTCGGCCGCATCTGGAATACTGCGTCCAGTTCTGGTCGCCACACTACCAGAAGGACGTGGAGGCTTTGGAGAGAGTACAGAGGAGGTTTACCAGGATGTTACCTGGTATGGAGGGGCTTAATTATGAGGAGAGATTGGGTAAACTGGGGTTGTTCTCCCTGGAAAGACGGAGGATGAGGGGAGACTTAATAGAGATGTATAAAATTATGAAAGGCATAGATAGGGTGAACGGTGGGAAGCTTTTCCCCAGGTCGGTGGTGACGTTCACGAGGGGTCATAGGTTCAAGGTGAAGGGGGGGAGGTTTAACACAGATATCAGACGGACATATTTTACACAGAGGGTGGTGGGGGCCTGGAATGCGCTGCCAGGCAAGGTGGTGGAGGCGGACACACTGGGAACGTTTAAGGCTTATCGAGACAGCCATATGAACGGAGTGGGAATGGAGAGATACAAAAGAATGGTCTAGTTTGGCCCAGGGAGCGGCGCGGGCTTGGAGGGCCGAAGGGCCTGTTCCTGTGCTGTATTGTTCTTTGTTTCTTTGAGAGCAGAGGTATGGTATTTTAACCACCACAAAGGACCATAGGCATCTCTTTTCATTAGAGAGAAATGATTGATCCTATATTGCTTGAGAGCCAATTACAAGCATGGGGGCAAGTGTGGAGACAAATGTCCATGAACTGTGCCACACTCGAGCCATCTATCTAACTGACCCCAGATAATAAAAATATAAGAAATTGGAGGAGCCGCCTTTGAATGTGCTCTGGCATTCAATATGATCAAGGCTGATACACTTCAATTCCACCTTCCCACGCTATACCCATAGTTCTTGATTATAGTCAGCATCCAAAAATACATCCTATCCCTGTCTTGAACATGCAACAACAGAAATTTCTCATTCTTTTCATTCCTAAATGACCAATCCCTTATTCTGAGGCAAGTCCCTAGTTATAGACTCTAACCAGGGGACTAAGACCTTACACTATATATTTTTGTCAAATATGTATAGGTATCCTCATGGCTAATTAATATATTTTTAAAACTGGACTCTTGGCTGAAGTTATGTCTGGGACTCTGGAACAAAAGAAACTTCCTGATAGTATCAGGGAGACTCGCATCTCATTATTGCTGAAGCGATACTAAAAACCCCAATGGGCTGCAGAGTCCAGATTCAAAGGGGAACAACACAAAGGCCATCTGCATTTCATAGGTCAGGCTTTGTCAATTGGAGTCTATTTGTCTGCTCGGACAAAGGACCTTGCAACCTCCCTTTCAAGACTTAATGGAATAATAACAATCTCTGGGACCCAAACAAAGGAATATACACCCTTATTCAAAGCTAGAGTGGAAAGGTGAAAGTCATGTTCGGGGTGGCATGGTGACACAATGGTTAGCACTGCTGCCTCACAGTGCCAGGGTCTTGGGTTCAGCTCCCACCTTGGGTGACTGTGCAGTTTGCACGTTCTCTCTGTGTGTGGGTTTCCTCCCACAGTCCACAGATGTGCAGGTTAAGTAGATTGATTATGCTAAATTGCCCCTTAATGGCCAAAGATGCGCAAGTTAGGTGGATTAGACATGGTAAATGTGGAGGGTTGTGGGGATAGGGCAGGGGGATGGGTCTGGGTAAGATCTTTTGGAAAGTTGGGTGCAGATTGAATGGCCTCCTTCTGCACTACAGGGATTCTAAGGACTGACGAAGTAAGATTCTAAGTAATGTGACATGAATCCCTTGCTATTGGAACCAGTAGTATTATCCTGTGGTACTGAAAAAACCTCTAGATTGTAAAAATGGCACAATCAGCATAGCAAAGGGGTTCTGCCAGGCTGAATTCCTGGCCTCATCTACACTTCCTACTGGAGTTTCTGTTCTATTGTCTACAAGATAGATTCATCTCTGCATGCCTTGTGACGGGAACTCAACTGGAAATGTGCATTATACCACATTGGGTTTACAGTTTGTGCACATCTGTGAAGGTATACCTCTTTGGACTTTGACTCTGGAATCGTGAAATGATAATTATTTTCTCTGGTCTTTTCCCTGTAAATCTTTCTTTCCTCTATCTCTTTTATTGAGTGCACAGGAGGCAATGTTGCTATGCTCCTGTGTTTGAGATAAACTAACCCTCAGTTCATCCCATCTCCAGTTTGCTGTGGGGTTAATAATAGAAAATTGGATCACATAAGGGGCTGGGAAATATGGCACCACTTGTAAAGACAAACAAATATAAATACTTTTCTGTTTATGGACAGGTGATGAGGGGAAAATCAAGGCTGTTTAAATTAACCTACCCTCCTGTCTGTACAGGGTGTTATACAGATTCAATTTAAACACTTTCCAAGCATACCAGTTGAAGAGAAACAAGGACAGTAATTCAATTATTTCTTTATTTAACACTTCTAATACCAACTCAAACATAAACAGTTGCAACTCATTAACTCTTTACTGAACTTTAACTGAACATCAATTTAAACTATTTAACTGAAATTAGATACTATGAGTTAGGAAAACCTTGGCCAAGAAATATTCTCGATGTAGAATCTATCTTCTCTCTGAAGTATCCTTCAGGGTACAAGGTCTTGTCGCGATGGTTGGCCTCTTCAAGTTATCGCTGCCAAACAAAGGACTTGCATGTCTTTTATCCACAATTCTCCACTTGCTTCTGGGAGATTCTCTGTCATCCAGCCAACTGTGTAACCAGAAACTGATCACATGGCTTGAACATCCAGTGAAATTACTTTTAAACGATGCCATAATGCTTAGTTCATTTGACATGTCCCATGCATAGCAGCCATAAAAATCGGAGCCATGGTGTTCCGGTTAATATAAACAACTTCCCTGATCTGACCAACACAGGAAGCTTCAGATCCCAGCTCCCAGACCAGAACCTCTTCACAACCTGCATCTGGTTTTAATCTAGAAGTTGACCAAAATTCCCAGCATGCTTAGCTCTCAGCCAGAATAGCCAATTTAAAGCCACTATTGCCATTGTTAAATTATTGTTGGAGCTGTTCTTTCTCTGTCCACTAGGGGAAACATTGAGAACTAACAGCACTGTGGGTGTACCTACAACACATGGACTGCAGCGGTTCACGGAGGCAGCTCACCACCACCTTCTCAAGGAAAAATAGGATGAGCAATAAGTGCTGGCCTAGCCAGCAACGCCCACATCCCGTGAAATAAAATTTTTAATTGAAAAGATCTACCAAGTGAAACTTTGAAGAATTCTAATGTGGGTATATAAGATCACCTCATTCTTCTAAATTCCAAGGAATATAGATCTAGTCTCTTCAATCTCATGAGATAATTCCCTCATCCTTGCAATCAGTCTAGTGAACCTCTGTTGCACTCCCCCCAACAGTAGTGCAATCGGTGGGCAAGGAGAACAAAATAGCATATACAGTATTCCAGACATATTCTCACTAAGGTACTATAGAATTGCAGTGAGACTTCACTACTGTATACAAAGAAAAGAACAAAGAAGATTACAGCACAGGAACAGGCCCTTTGGCCCTCCAAGCCTGCACTGACCATGCTGCCCTACTTAACTAATACTCCCTACCCTTCCGGGGACCATATCCCTCTATTCCCATCTCATTCATGTACTTGTCAAGACACCCCTTAAAAGTCACTACCTTATCCGCTTCCACTACCTCCCCCGGCAACAAATTCCAGGCACCCACCATTCTCTGTGTAAAAAATCTGCCTCGTACATCGCTTTTAAACCTTGCCCCTTGCACCTTAAACCTTAAATTCTCTGTCATCCAGCTAACTGTGTAACCAGAAACTGATCACATGGCTTGAACATCCAGTGAAATTACTTTTGAACGATGCCATAATGCTTAGCTCATTTGACAGGTCCCATACATAGCAGCCATAAAAATCAGAGCCATGGTGTCCCGGTTAATGTAAACAACTTCCCTGATCTGACCAACACAGGAAGCTTCAGATCACAGCTCCCAGACCAGAGCCTCTTTACGACCTGTCCCCTAGTAATTGACTCTTCTACCCTGGGATAAAGCTTCTGACTATCGACTCTGTCCATGCCTCTCATAATCTTGTAGAATTCTATCAGGTCGCCCCTCAACCTCCATCGTTCCAGTGAGGACAAACCAAGTTTCTCCAACCTCTCCTCATAGCTAATGCCCTCCATACCAGGCAACATCCTGGTAAATCTTTTCTGCACCCTCTCCAAAGCCTCCACATCCTTCTGGTAGTGTGGCGACCAGAATTGAACACTATATTCCAAATGCGGCCTAACTAAAGTTCTATAAAGGGGCAACATGACTTGCCAATTTTTAAACTCAATACCCCGGCCGATGAAGGCAAGCATGCCGTATGCCTTCTTGACTACCTTCTCCACCTGCATTGCCACTTTCAGTGACCTGTGTACCTGTACACCCAGATCCCTTTGCCTATCAATACTCTTAAGAGTTCTGCCATTTACTGTATACTTTAATCCTTTGTAATAAAGGCAAACACACTTTGTTTCCCCAACTGCTTGCTGTACTTATTTCTTAACTTTGTGATCCATGTACTGTGGAACACTCAGGTCCTGTTGAATAGCAACATTTCCCAGTCTCAAAACTAAAAATCTTTTCCCCCTTTTCCTTAGACAATGAATAACTTCACACTTGCTCACATTGCATTCCATCTGCCATATTCTTTCCCACTTACCCAACCAGTTTACAGCCTCTGTACCTGTCCTCACAGCTCACTTTCATAGCCAGCTTTCTATCATCGGTAATCTCAAATACATTGCACTCGATTTCTTCATCTAAGCCACTGATATAACTTGTAAATAGTTAAGGCTCAAGCACTGATCCTTGTAGCAACCTGCTCATTGAAACCTTTACCTCAACTTCCTCAAGGAGGTGGCAATGAAAAGTGAGAAAGGGATGTTTCAGTCACACAGAATCTTAGCTGGACTTCATCTGGAGTAATGTGTACTCGGTTTTGGGCACTAAACCTAAGGAAAGATATAAATGGAAGGGCTGCAGTGCAAATTCAGAATGGTAGTGGGTCTCAAACAGTTGAGCTGAGGACAGCGTGCATAAAATGTATTTCCTTGAGTTTAGAAGGTCAAGGGCCTATCACGACTTTTAAAATGCATCAGGATTTTATAGGATAGATACAGAGAAACTATATCCCTGGTGAGAAAACAAGAGGACATAATCTTGGAATTAAAGTGAAGCCATTGAGTAACTCAGGAAATGCCTTTTTATCAAAGAATAGTGGAAATTTGGAACAAACTTCTCTCCATGTATCAACTGAAATCTTTAAGACTGAATATATGTTTTGTTAGATAAGGGTTGTTATGTATTGTAAACCATTGCATTGCTGTGTTCTGTGTCACATGATGTCATCCTCAGGGGCAAATGGGAGATTTTCCCTCTCTTCCATCCTGGACTTCAACCTTTTCATTCTTTTATCTTTGCTGTTGAAGTGAGCTGATCACTTTAGTACACAACAGTATCAAGGGAGCAAAGGTAGGTAAAAGCAATTGAGGTATAGATTAGCTGTGATCTAATTGATGATAGAAAAGTCTTGAGGATCTGAGTGACTTTTCCTGTTCCTAAGTAAGACTGCTATCTTGAATCTGATTAGGGTAAGATAATTGAAAATAGAACATATATGTTACTCAGGGCTCTCTCACTTTTAGCACCCTATATAAAACAATTGTGGCACAGTGGTTAGCACTGCTGCCTCACAGCGCCAGGGACCCGGGTTCGATTCCAGCCTTGCGTGACTTGTCTGTGTGGAGCTTGCACGTTCGTCTCGTGCCTGCGTGGGTTTCCTCCGGGCGCTCCGGTTTTCTCCCACAGTCCAAAGATGTGTGGGTGAGGCAGATTGGCCACTCTAAATTGCCTCTTAGTGTCAGGGGGATTAGCAGGGTAAATACGTGGGATTACGGGGATAGGGCCTGGGTGAGACTGTTGTCAGTGCAGGCTTGATGGGCCAAATGGCCTCCTTCTGCACTGTCGGGATTCTATGATTAACCGACATATATTTTCTGATACGCAAGGGATGATGATGATGACATTGGTGAATAGCTTGGAAAATTTACTGAAACTTGGAACATTTGGAAAAGAGAACAAGCATAGTTGATGTTGTAGTAATTTTAGGTTGAAGATTGGACTAATAATTTAGCTCCCTAGTGCTACAGGCCTGACGCACACAATATTGAGCTGCTGAAGGTGCTGACTTTTGCACAAAACATTAAACCGAGGCCACAACTGCCTATTCAGATAGCTGTTAGAAATCCCTGGGGAACAATTTAAAGTAAGAAGTCTCACAACACCAGGTTAAAGTCCAACAGGTTTATTTGGTAGCAAATGCCACCAGCTTTCGGGGCGCTGCTCCTTCGTCAGGTGAGTGGGAGATCTGTTCACAAACAGGGCATATAAAGACACAAACTCAATTTACCGAAAAATGATTGGAATGCGAGTCTTTACAGCTAATCAAGTCTTAAAGGTACCTCAGCACTTCACTTTACCGCAAGCCCACGGATAACCTCACGATGCTCCACTTCTCCAGCTTCCACCCTAAACACGTTAAAGAAGCCATCCCCTACGGACAAGCCCTCCGAATACACAGGATCTGCTCAGATGAGGAGGATCACAACAGACACCTCCAGACGCTGAAAGATGCCCTCATAAGAACAGGATATGGCGCTCGACTCATCGATCAACAGTTCCAACGTGCCACAGCGAAAAAACCGCACCGACCTCCTCAGAAGACAAACACGGGACACGGTGGACAGAGTACCCTTCGTCATCCAGTACTTCCCCGGAGCGGAGAAGCTACGACATCTCCTCCGGAACCTTCAACATGTCATTGATGAAGACGAACATCTCGCCAAGGCCATCCCCACACCCCACTCCTTGCCTTCAAACAACCGCACAACCTCAAACAGACCATTGTCCGCAGCAAACTACCCAGCCTTCAGGAGAACAGTGACCACGACACCACACAACCCTGCCACAGCAACCTCTGCAAGATGTGCCGGATCATCGACACGGATGCCATCATCTCACGTGAGAACACCATCTACCAGGTACACGGTACCTACTCTTGCAACTCGGCCAACGTTGTCGACTGATATGCTGCAGGAAAGGATGTCCCGAGACATGGTACATTGGGGAAACCATGCAGACGCTGCGACAACGGATGAATGAACACTGCTTGACAATCACCAGGGGGAGTAAAAATGAAAGATGAAGCTGGCAAGATTCGGGAACCCTGGATGACAAGAAAGATTGTGAGCTTAGCGAGAAAGAAGGAGGCATACATAAATTTCAGGAAATTGAAAATGGATAAGGCTCTTGAGGAATACAATGATAGCAGGAAAGAGCTTAAACAGGGACTTAGGAGGGCACAAAGGGGCCATGAAATGTCCTTGGCAGGCAGGATTAGGGAGAATCCCAAGACTTATTGTGCGTATATAAGGAGGAAGAGGGTAGCTAAAGAAAGGGTAAGTCCACTGAAGGACAGTGGAGGGAATTTGTGTATGGAGCCAGATGAGGTGGGTGAGGTTCTTAATGAGTAGGGTGGCATGGTGGCACAGTGGTTAGCACTGCTACCTCACAGCACCAGGGACTCGGGTTCGATTGCTGGCTTGGGTCACTGTCTGTGTGGAGTTGCACGTTCTCCCCGTTTCTGCGTGAGTTTCCTCCGGTGCCCCGCTTTCCTCCCACACTCCAAAGATGTGCTGGTTAGATTGATTGGCCATGCTAAATTGCCCCTTAGTGTCAGGGGGTTACTACGGTAAATAAGTAGGGTTATAGGGATAGGGTCTGGGTGGGAATATGGTCGGTGCAGACCCGATGGGCCAAATGGCCTTCTTCTCTGTAGGGATTCTATGATTCTATGAGTACTTTGCATCAGTATTTGCAAATGAGAAGGATGTGGTGAGTGTAGAAAGGAGGATGTTGACATTCTAGGACATGTTGAGAAAGGTGTTGGAGGTTTTGAAAAACATTAAAGTGGACAAGTTCCCAGGGCCAGATACGGTCTATCCCAGAATACTGAGAGAGGTGAGAGAAGAAATTGCTGAGGCCTTGGCCAAAATCTTTGTATCTCTTTAGTCATGGGTAAGGTATCAGAGGATTGGAGAGTAGCTAACATTGTTCCTCTGTTTAAGAAGGGCAGAAGAGACAATCCAGGAAATTATAAGCCTGTGAGCCTTACATCAGTGGTGGGGAAATTATTGGAGAAGATTCTTAGGGACAGGATGTACTCACATCTGGAAGAGAATGGACTTATTAGCAATAGGCAGCATGGTTTTGTGAAGGGGAGGTCGTGTCTCACAAACTTGATTGAGTTCTTTGTGGAAGTAACAAGAAAAATTGACCAAGGGAGGGCAATGGATATTGGAAAGAAGAACTTTAGTAAAGCCTTCGATAAAGTTCCTCATGGCAGGCTGATACAGAAGGTGAAGTCACATGGGATCCGAGATGAACTGCTAAGATGGATACAAAACTGGCTTGAGCATAGACAGCAGAGAGTAGCAGTGGAAGGGTACTTTTCTAACTGGAGGTCTGTGACAAGCAATGTTCCACAAGGATCAGTGCTGGGGCCTATTTTGTTTCTAATATATATAAATGATTTGGAGGGAAATGTAGGTAGTCTGATTAATAAATTTGCAGACGATATCAAAATTGGGGGAGTCGGATAGTGAGAATTGTCAGAGGATACAGCAGGATATAAATCGGCTGGAGACCTGGGCCGAAAGATGGCAAATGGAATTGAACCCGGGCAAATATGAGGTGATGCGAATTTGGAAGGTCTACTGCAGAAGTATACAGTAAATGGTAGAACCTTAGAAATATTAGCATACAGAGGGATCTAGGCGTGCAGATCCACAGTTCCCTGAAGGTGGCCACTTAGGTGGACAAGGTGGTTAAGAAGGCGTATGGCATGCTGGCCTTCATCGGCCAGGGCGTTGAGTATAGGAAATTGGAAAATCATGTTGCAGCTGTGTAAGACTTTAGTTACGCCTCATTTGGAGTATTGTGTACAATTCTGGTCGCCACACTACCGAAAAGATGTTGATGCATTGGAAAGGGTGGAGAAGAGATTTACCAGGAGGTTGCCTGGTTTGGAGGATATGGACTATGAAGAAAGATTGAACAAACTTGGATTGTTTTCATTGGAGTGTCGGAGGATGAGGGGGGACTGATAGAGGTTTACAAGATTATGACAGGCTTGGATAGAATGGATAATCAGAGTCTTTTTCCCAGGATCGAAGGGTCAATTACTCAGGGGCATAGGTTGAGAGTGAGGGGGGAAAGTTTAAAAGAGATGTAAACGGCAAGGTTTTCACACAGAGGGTGGTGAATGCCTGGAACGCGCTGCCGGGGGAGGTGGTGGAAGCAGATTCTATAACAACGTTCAAGAGGCATCTGGATAGATACATGTATAGGCAGGGAAATGCGCCACATACAGGGACCTGGACCACCTAGAGGCAAGAAAATATTAGATTAGAGAGGCATCTGTGTCAAGGGCCTGTTCCTGTGTGTGTCAAGGGCCTGTTCCTGTGCTGTACTGTTTTAACCCTTCGTCAAAGCAGTTGAGGCAACTAGCATGGGTGTCTTTATTGGGAAACTGGATTAGGGAGAGAAGACTATTGAACTTTCGATGAAGTGCTTAGAGAGGGAGCTCCTGCAGCCGCAGCTCCAGCCCACACTGACAGTTCAACGGCACGGTCACGTGCTGCCGTTCAAACGCGCCACGCGCCGCCTGTCAGGGGGGGCGTGGCGTGGCGTCACGGCGATTGGTCCAGTGGCGATGTCAATCACCCAGAGGGCGGGAGCTGTCAAAACCGGACGTAAGCCCGGCTGCCCGCGCAGCGAGCTGTGTGTGCGAAGGTGATTGAGTCCGAGGTGGTCAGTTGGTGACAGGGTGAGTGGGGGGCCCGCGTGTGGGGGAGGGCATTGCCGCGCGTAGCGGCCGTTGGCGTGTGTGTGTTTGGGGCGCGCGCAGCAGCCGTTGGCGTGTGTGGGACACGCGGGGGGCTCCTTCAGTGCCGTTGCTGGGGGGAGGGGAGTAGGGTTGCCAACCCTCCAGGACTGTCCTGGAGTCAGCTGGGGATTACAGAGTTATCGCCAAGGTATGCCCGTGAGTAACTTGAGAAATAATCGGAGCCATTAAATCTAGTTTCCTCTCTAAAAAAATCTTTATAAATTAGAAAAATATTGAACGTGGAGAAGGAACTGGGTTATTTTGAATGTAGGAGACGCACAGGATAAAATCTCCAGGAATATGCCCCATTAGAGTTGGTAACCAGTGTTTTGGGGGGCAGTAGGTGGGTTTGCTCACCATAACTACACAGTACTTTTCCTCCACTTTTCCTGTCGTGGGATTAATGCAGTTTGAAATAATTGAGTGGGTTTAATTTACTTCAGAGGAGTACTTTAGAGCACTCAAGTGAGTGCTTTAATCTATTTTTAAAGTTGTCTGGTGTTTATCCCAGGGTTGTGAGACTATTCCCTTTCATCTCATGTCTTTATTGTAGTAAAATGACCCAGGGCTCTTCATGGGAGAGTAATCTATTCTAGACAAAAGTTGACACTGAGCTAAATAAGAGAGACATTAGGACAGCTGAGGCTTGGTCACAGAGTTTGGGTTTACAGATGAAGGATGAGATCAGAATTCCAGTGGCTGAAGGACAGTGGAAAACGGGGGGATAAATTGATGGCAGTGTGGAAGAGGAGTTGGTGAAAAAGGTAAGGTACAAATGGATGGTAATGAAGAGACTAAAAGGTGCAAAGCTGGAAACTGCTTTGAGGATGGGGCAATGCCTGCATTAACTTGAGAGTGAGTGGGGAGCTGAAAGGGAAGTTTTCAGGGGATGTTAAGAATACCAGCTCAAAAAAGGATAGAGTGGAGGAAGAGTACCAACTTGATCTTGATGGGTTGGAGGGAAAGAGAAAGTGAGATGATATCCATTATAGACAAAGGAGAGTTGGAAAAGATGTTCTCTGTGAAAAGGGATTTGATTTGATTTATTATTGTTACATGTATTAATATACAGTGAACAGTATTGTTTCTTGCACGCTATGCAGAAAAAGCATACCATTGTTGTAGGGAAAAATCCCTGACCAGCACAGAATCGAAGCCGAGTCGCAAATCAAGGTTCAAAGCGTGTCTTTATTGTACAATTTACTAGGATCCTAGGGAGACCCCCGTAGCCAGCTCAGAAACAGTGGCTTGGCCACGTTGATCTCAATTGGATTACATCAGCCCTGGATCTTTATAGGGCTCCAAATTTGAGCGGGAACATTTGATTATGCATCTTTTTACAATATGTATAAAGTGGTCTGTCAGTTTCAAAAGTCCCTAGGAAGTTTCATGGATTAGCATTTGTATGGTGTGTGTTCGTGTTAATGGGATTACTTGGTCCTGCCCCGGTGTCTAAATCCGTTTCCCATTACTATCTCTATGTGTCCTCTTATTTAAATTGGTCCTATTGTTCCGTGTCTGTGTTTCCTGCTTGTGAGATTGAGTGTTAATGTCATCCTGTCCTGTTGGGTGTCTGGGGTATTTCATTCTTAACCTTTTATCCTTATCTCTTAGTTTATCAGATTTTTATGTCTGCCTTGGCCGAATTGGTAATATTTCAGTGATAGCTTGGTTTTGATAACCCACTCTATGGCTCGTTTCATAGGGGTCTTGATCGTCCTTGACCAGTTTAAAATGCAGCTACAGGCTGTTGCTAGGCAGATTAGGGATCTCCCGCAGTTTCTGAAATTCGTGAGTCTCTCAGCTGTACAGGGGGAGACCCGATCGAATATCCATCCGGGGGTGCCCCTCTGCATTGTTGGCCCGTTATGAGTGGTGCCAATTAGTCCAATAAAAATATGTTTAATGATACAAATATGGTTTTCTGGAAAATTTCCTCCTTCAGTCCCTCCTCTCGTCCAGGGGGTGCCATTCATGGCTGACCCCCCATGGACGACCTTCAGAGGAACAGTGATTTGTACAGCTGTTGTCCTTGCCGTTGTTCCTCCTCTTCTGGGTCGTTGCTAAGTTCTTGCATCTGGATACTGGCAGTGGGTAGCATTCTTGATGTAATATTTGCACATATCACTTTAATACAGGTTAGGCCAAGGCAGAGTGTGAACAGGATGGCTACTACTAGGATTAATCCCTTCATAATATATGCTCCCCAAACTGTGTTAAACAGCCATCCTAACCACCCATCAGTCCCTGTTAACCCCTGTTTAAAGTTATCCAATTGCTTTTGTATCCCGGACATGGCTGCTGTTATGTTTAGTGTCTCGTCGTGTACGTATGTGATGCATTTTTCCTTGATGATGGTGCATACCCCCCCTTGTCTGGCTAGCTGATAGTCCACCGCATATCTCGTTTGTTGTGTGTATAGTCTGAGTTCTGCGAGTTCTTGGTCAATTGCGCCTAATGCTTGTAGGGTGTTGTTTCCTAAAATGGTCAGTCCACATATGAAGAAGTTCCTATTACTGGCACTGATCACCCCTGCGGCGCCTCCCAGGGATAGTGTCCCCAGAAATCCATATCCTAAAGAAGACCCTAGTGTGACAGGGGCCTGCCAGTCGGAGCAAAATTCTGCGCTGATGGCCCTGGTCACTATGCGTTTCTGGACATGCCCCTCACTTGGGCATGGAACCGTGAGAGGTCTGATTGTCCCTACGGAAAAGAACCTTGGAGGCCTGTCTGTGGCCGTCATGTATACATTTTTAAATAAAAACACGTACCCGTCTTTAACCCGATAACATGCATTACCCCGGGGTCGTTTGACCGCATGGCCCCATCTTGTGGAACCTTCCCTCCCCCTGGACTGTCCACTTGATTGTACCTCTTGGTGAGAATCAAATGGATATGTCCCTGAGGCTGAGCTTACGTGGGTGCTGTTGCACTTGCCACACATAAGCTGCCTACCCGCGGTGACTGCAATGCATTTTTGTTGCTTGCAGTCACAAGTGAAGTGTCCTTCCCGGACCCGGCACTCCTGGAGAGCACAATGTGCCTCAGCGCACGAATCATTTTTAGGGACAAAGGCATGCACGCACCCCCATCCCTCTCCCTTAAAACATTGTGGGTAGTTCCCAAGTGTCTCCTCCGGTTGGGGTCCCGTCCCCCTTAGAATTCCCGGCTCAGTGAGCTCTACACACCTTCCTTGTATCCCTTGCTTAAAGTACCCAATATGTTCTTTGCAGGGTGCCCCCGATGTGTCAATAGTGAATAACTCTTGTGGGAGCCACCCTGGTGTTGCTATGAATAGGGAGTTTACTGATCGCGCTGAGGGGTAACAAGCGGTCCTATTCCCATAGATCTGGATGTGTGTTCTCAGGAATAGGTTTCCTTCCATGATTGGTGGTTCTGCTCCCCTAACCCCCATATGTTGGAGTGTATTTACAATGGTCAGGGTTATTATCAGATATGTCCCTGTTCCCATATCGCTCTTTTTTTTTTCAACAGTATTTTACAATTACAGTATATACAGAAAATAAACAGGCAATCAAATTAAAAGTAGTTGGTTCCGACGTCTTGATAGTAGATCTGGTCCTGGTTCCTGTGGAAGTTGAATGAGCAAAACGGTATTTTTTAGTTCATTTGTCCTCATATAGTTTTAATTGGGTCCAGTGTTTCCAGACCCCTTGTCCCCTTATATCTATACAGGCACAGGTATCTCCGCTAATAATGACCTCGTAAGGTCCGTGCCATCTTGGGGCAAATCCTGGTTTTGCAGGAAGCACTTTTGTTAATACCCGGCTCCCGGCTTTTGGGACTTCTGGTAATATTTCTGAGTCCCCCTCTGCGTCGACCTGTGCCTGATTAGAAATTACGGACCGGCGCATCCCCTTCAATTGGGTGCTAAGGTCTCGGATGTATTGTCGGATCCTATCTTTTATCGGACCCACATCTGTCCAGCCTGTAATAATGTTTTCGGGTAAGTGCATTGCTCGCCCGGTCATCAGCTCGTATGGAGTCAAGCCAGTAGTTCGATTTGTGGTCGCCCTAAGCCTCATCAGAACTGCAGGTAGGACTTCTGTCCAATTTCTACCTGAGGATTGCATTGCTTTTGCCATTGTTATTTTTAGAGTCCGATTCATCCTCTCCACCATCCCGGAACTTTGTGGGTGATAGGGGATGTGAAATTTTTTGTTTTATTCCTAATAGTTGGCAAATGTTTTTCAGAACCTTTCCTGTGAAATGTGTTCCCTGGTCCGAATCAACTTGAATTGGCATCCCCCATCCATAGCAAGCTTAGTGTGAATTAAATAACACTTTGTACTGGCCTTTTTTGGCTGCAATTGGGCATCCATTCATTTGTATGTAGTCTTATCAAAAGACATCGCTTTCCCCATTAAAATCACATGCCATAGAGTTCCGATCTTTATACGAGTACTCTTACACTATCTCTAATTTGATCATTTGTTTGCGTGCAAGCGCTACACCACAGTACTTCACAAAATAATTATGTCTTTATCAATGCCCAATATAGTATATGAATATATCATACAAAGTTGGTTAAGGCTTTTCAGGATTTGATGTTATTCTTGTGTCTATATGGCAGTGCTATACTGTATAATAAAAATAATCAAGCGGCAGTTGTATCATACCACTTTACACATCGTACCCGTGATATCCAAACCCTTTTAATTTAAGCCGTTTCTTTTTTTTTTAAACTGAGCTCCAGATCGAAACCCCCGCACTCTAGGAAAAGTAACAGGCGCCGAATCAAAATCAAAGCAGGTACAATACATACCAGTTATTTGATTAGGAACATTTTGGTTTCTTAACTGGCTAGGTTTTAAGCTTTGCAGTGCTTTTATATTTGGCAAACCTTGAACCTTGATGGCTCATGAAATTCTGACGGCAGTACATAATTTTAACTAGTTCAGAATACTAAACTATCTGACGTTCGCAAATCGCGATATTCTGCGATTAATACTGTATTTCACTGACTTGATATACTTTAAACTAATTCATAGACCTCAGTCTTTTGTTCCTGCTTTTCTACCTTTCCACAAAATAACTTATTTTCTTCTCTTAACTCCTCAACTAACTCTTATAATTTCTACTTCAAGACAAAGGAAAGAGCACATGCTTCCTTCCAAGGTTTAAATCCTTTCTTAACATTAAAACAAACAACAACAAAGCATCCACGCAACCACTTTGTTTAAACACACACAGACACACACATGGAAGCTTCCAAAAGTCATTCCACAGTACATCCTTTTTCATTCAAACTTATCATTTCAGACTGGGATGAGTGTAAAACATTCAAAGAGAATACTGAACATTGATTAAGACAATCGCTTTTATTCTTCTTTCTTCCAAACTGTAATTGACTCAAAGCAGAAGTAAATTCAAGAAATCCTATCACTTGAATCTTTACAGTTTTAACACTCTCCCAGCCCCCCTGAGGCTAAACCAAGGTGCAATGTACTGCACCCACTGCCTGTAGCAAACATTCCACAGGAACAAAGAGCTCCCTGCTCTCAATCTAATTACAACAACAACCACCTACATTCGACAAGCTACCAGATCTCACAAACACACTGAAATACAAAAACTAAGATCTCTCCTATCCATCTGCTGCCTTTCCCCTGGCGTAAAAGGCTTATAGGTTGCCTTTGGTTGTGCTAACGTCCCTCCTCTCGTGACTGGCGCTAGATTATAATTTTCTACGTTTTCTTCTGATGCTGGAGTGGCTGTATGTTTCTGCACTGCCTCGTATGGGCGCCGAGGGTCCGTTTCCTCTGATCTCTGCGTTATCTCCGCAGTGTGGTTTCTGTATTCTAATTCCCTCACTCTCTCCTGTAATACTTTAATTTGCTCTGTCTCTTTGTGTCTCTCCTCCATAGAGGCATTTACTTCCTCAATTAGTCCAGCTAACTGGGTCACTAATATTACTCCCATTACTTTTGTTTTGTCCCGTTTAACTCCGTCTACCCACTTTCTTTGATCTTCTAAAGTTTGTGATGCGTTCCACCCGTTCCGTTTCATCTTTGCAACAATCGCTTCTCTGGCTAACAGATACTTTAAAATGAGAGCTACTGCAGTTTCTCCCTTAACAACGTGGTCTGCCATTTTTCTGTCTAGCAGTCCTGCAACCCCCGTATGCTGGCTGCTACAGTAAAAGTGCCTCAACTCCTGTCACTGATACTGCCCCAGCACCGTCTGTATTGCTGTAGGTTCTCGTAGTGAGGTTCCAGTGGGTCTCTTTCCCCTGGGCTCCCCCAACTATTCCTGACACCTCACGCTTGGACTATTTTGTGTTGTCTTATTGGGATGTGTGCTGGTTGTTTAGTGGGTTTGTCCGCCCCTGTTCCCAGCCCCTCTAAGTACAACGCCTCCCGCTCGGCCACCACCCCCACTAGCAGGGTTGATCCGTTACCCCCCAAAACCGGGTATCCTGCTATGGGCTGTGGTGTTCCCTACAGACGAACAAGGTTATCAAACTCCGCCCGGGTCCCTAATGGATCCTCCGTCGTCGTGTCTCTTGGTCAGGATGGATCGGGTCCACTTTTCCTCAACACTTACACACCTGTACTCTGTTATCAAAGCCCCTGTTATAGTTAGTAACTGTATCGACTCTGAGGTTGTTCGTCCCTTCAGAGTCAGTGTTGTTACCCGATTTACACTGTCCGTGCCTTGCACCCTGAGTGCCTGTCTCTCTTAGCGCCCGCTTCAAAACCCAACCTTAGCGTGGGAGATTTCTCCTCTTAACGTCCAGTTTAGGGTAGGGCACCTTGAGTCAAGCACTCCCTTGTCCTATTGCCTTGGCACAGACAGCGGTTTCATTTACAATCCTGGGTTAGTTACACCAATTAGTTCTGCATGCGGTACTTATCTTTATATTAGTCTTAATTCTTTGTTATCAAATAGCCCAAAACCTGTTATCTTTACCTCTGGTCCTTTACTCCTATTAAAGTTAAAAGTTACTTACCTTTTTCCACGCGGTCGTTCTGACCTGTACCTCTTTAGTGCGGACTTCTGTTTCAATTTAAAAACTTAGGCAAGATTATATAGTTCTACAAGACAACAATACTTAAAACAGACAAACCCTAACCCTTAAAGGTACCTCACTTTGAACGGAGACCTGCACTCGCCTTTGACTGCTCTGGATTTGTATCAGATTCGTTTAAATTTGATCCCGACTTTCAAACTGTGGCCATCAGTCAGAAGTCAGATATCAAATCCTGCCGTGACTACGCCATTTTGTTGTAGGGAAAAATCCCTGACCAGCACAGAATCGAAGCCGAGTCGCAAATCAAGGTTCAAAGCGTGTCTTTATTGTACAATTTACTAGGATCCTAGGGAGACCCCCGTAGCCAGCTCAGAAACAGTGGCTTGGCCACGTTGATCTCAATTGGATTACATCAGCCCTGGATCTTTATAGGGCTCCAAATTTGAGCGGGAACATTTGATTATGCATCTTTTTACAATATGTATAAAGTGGTCTGTCAGTTTCAAAAGTCCCTAGGAAGTTTCATGGATTAGCATTTGTATGGTGTGTGTTCGTGTTAATGGGATTACTTGGTCCTGCCCCGGTGTCTAAATCCGTTTCCCATTACTATCTCTATGTGTCCTCTTATTTAAATTGGTCCTATTGTTCCGTGTCTGTGTTTCCTGCTTGTGAGATTGAGTGTTAATGTCATCCTGTCCTGTTGGGTGTCTGGGGTATTTCATTCTTAACCTTTTATCCTTATCTCTTAGTTTATCAGATTTTTATGTCTGCCTTGGCCGAATTGGTAATATTTCAGTGATAGCTTGGTTTTGATAACCCACTCTATGGCTCGTTTCATAGGGGTCTTGATCGTCCTTGACCAGTTTAAAATGCAGCTACAGGCTGTTGCTAGGCAGATTAGGGATCTCCCGCAGTTTCTGAAATTCGTGAGTCTCTCAGCTGTACAGGGGGAGACCCGATCGAATATCCATCCGGGGGTGCCCCTCTGCATTGTTGGCCCGTTATGAGTGGTGCCAATTAGTCCAATAAAAATATGTTTAATGATACAAATATGGTTTTCTGGAAAATTTCCTCCTTCACCATACATAGGGAAGGAAAGGAGAGAGTGCAGAATGTGTTACAGTCATAACTAGGGTGTAGAGGAAGATCAACTTAATGTGAGATAGGTCCATTGAAAAGTCTGACGGCAGCAGGGAAGAAGCTGTTTTTGAGTTGGTTGGTACGTGTCCTCAGACTTTTCGAATATAAGTTGCTTGGCGTGGATTGTCGTTGGTTTGATTTGCTGGGATAGTGTGTATTTGTTAGCTTTTTGAAGATATTGGTTAGCATCTATGTTGAAGATTGGCATGTATGCATGATGTTGAGTTCATGTTGTCCTGCCTGTCCCTCATGGCAGATACCCCAGCACCTCATCCAGGTGACCATATTGAACTTTGAAGCAAGACAGTGTGGGTAGGGTATTTGTATGCTTCCTTGATGCCAACGCTACCCAGCAGATGGCACTGGATAGTGATTGTGAGAAGAAATTTGGTTGATTCCTCTGTATGAACCATCTCCTTACTAAATAAACCTGCTACACCACTGAGAGTGATTTTAGTTTTTAAACAATCACTTACGTTGACATGAATTTGAGGATTACATAAGGGATCTAGGAATTACTTTGTTAGAAAGGTGAGTTCAATGGTAAAACATTTTTTGGAGTTGTGTGCATATGAGGCTATGAATGAATGAAGAAAGGATTATTTCATTCTTTCCTCTGCCTGCACATCCTTGAGTGAGTATTTTCCTTTCACGTTTTGGTGAATGTTGCTTGGAAATTGACTCTCTGGTGCTGTAGCAGGACTATCACTTTAATGTGTTTAAAGTGAGATTTTGATTCATAGTCAAAAAGCATGGAGTAAATGACAACTAGCGGTGTTTATTTTTACGTGCAAAAGTTAGCAAATACAGATGAAAATGATTATCGCTTCAGGTGAATGAGCTGCTAGTATGGAGAGAAAGGATTGTAATTGTCTCTGATTTTTGGTGCACTGTTTATGGAGAACATTGGAACTGATCTAGAGAATGTTTTGCCATTCATTTAAGTCATGGCTGTTATGCATTTCCATTCCATTTACCTGTCTGGATTCTGTAATCCCTTTACCCACCAAACACTTACCAATCTCAATTTTAACATTTTAATTGACCTCGCCTCATCCTTTTCAGGGAGTGCAAGTTCCAGATTTCCTTGCCTGCAGAAGAACTTTCTGTCATCCCCATGATGGCTTAGCCCTAATTTTACTGTTATGCCCTCCTGTTTTGTACTTCCCCGCCAGAGCGAATAGTTTCTCTCAAAGTTTTTATCTTTATTTATTCATGGGCATTGCTGACAAGGCCATAATTTACTGCTCATCCTGAATTGCCTTTGAATAGGTGGTGGTGATCTGCTGCTTTGAGTCACTCCAGTCACTGAGGGTATACCCCAGGTTATTATGTAGTGAGTTTTCTAGGCTTTGTACTCGGTGATGTTGACGGAAGGGCGATATCTTTCCAAAGTCCAGTTTGTGACTTGGAGGCAAATTTTCAGGTTTCTCATCTGCCTGTTATCCTTGCTCTTCTGGGTGGTAGAGATTGCTGGTTTGAAAGTTGATAAGTCACTTTAGCTAGGACTCCCTGATCCCATACTAGGTATGGATGGCCCACTACAGTTATGGTGCACTGGTTTGGAAGGGTTGAGTATTTAAGTTGGTGAATGGGTTACTGATCAAGCAAGTTGCTTTGTCTTGAATAATGTCAGTGTTGAATGTTTTTGGACTGCACTCATCCAGGCAAGTGGAGACTATTCTATCACACTCATGATTTGTTTTGTAGATACTGGAATTTGTAGCTGGTGCTGTTAAGTTTGTGGTCACTGGTAACCACACAGGACAGTGATCTGTGGGGCATTCAGTAATGGTCAAGTGCCAAGGGGAGATGGTTAAAATCTCTCTCTTGTTGGAGATGGCCATAATTTGAAACTTGTATGGGATGAATGTTACTCATCCATTATCAGCCCAAATCTGAATCATATTCGGGTCTTGCTGCATGTGACAGACTGCTTTAGTATCTGAGTAGTTGCAATTGGAACTGAACACTTTAATAACTCAGTGAGTGTTTCCACTTCTGGCCTAATGATGGAGGGAACATCATTGATGAAGCAGCTGAAAATGTTTGGGCCAAGAATACTGTCTAGAGAATTCTTGCATTGATGCCCTCCTAATGGAGATGATTGGTTTCCATCAATTACAGCCATCTTTTTTTGTGCTAGGTATGACTCCAGCAAATGGAGACTCTTCCCATTGATTTCAGTTTAGCTAGGACTCCTTGATCGCATATTAGGTCAAATGCTGCCCTAATGTCAAGGGCAGTCATTTTAATCTCACAATAAAAACGGAAAATGCTGGAAATATTCAGATGGTTTGGAAGCATTTTTGGAGTCAGAAGCAGAGTTCAGGTCAGTGACCCTTTGTCAGTTTTTGTAGCTATACTGGAAAAGCTTGGCTATGGGTGTGGCTAGTTCTGGATAGCAGATCCTCAGTATTACAACTGACATGTTGTCAGGGCCCCATAGCCTTTGCATATCTATACACTCCACTGTTTCTTAATATCACATGCAACCAATCTAATTAGCTAATAAGCAGCATCTGGTACAAGGTTGGCTGTTGACCATCAGGGCTATCTAGATAGGTGATCTTGTTGAGCTGGACTGGTTTAATGTATGAGTTTCAGATCCTTTGTTGGGTTCCTCAGCCAGTTGGTTTGATGGTGTTTTGTGTGTTATGCCTTGCCTGCTTTGTTCTGCTCCAAGCATGCAAATGACCCTTTCTTTTTCAATGAAAACACGTATAATTTTTACATTGGCACATCTCCCCCCAAAAACATGCTTTCATCCCTGGTGCTGTTCCACCCATATTGGTCTCTGCTGCGCCCTCGTTTGGGCAGTTCCTCACAGTGGCAGTTTTCTTCCACAAATGATTCCCCTCGTTGGGCAGGCCTTGTAATTTGTTCATGCCTTGCTCTGTGCATTCAGTTGCCTGGGCCATCTCTGCGGCTTTTCCAAAGAGATTTTAGTCTCAGCTTATTTTGTGTTATGAGGTTGTTGGTACGCTCATCCCGCAGGTGGTCTCTCAACATCCCGACCAAACCTAGGCTGAAATCATGGTTCTCTGCCAGGTGTCGCAGTCTGGCCATGAATCTGCAGACCGTCCTCTCTAGTTCCCTGACAGCAGAATGAATTATACCTCAACATGATTGAAGGCTGGGGTTAAAATGGTTTTTGACCAATCCAGCTATCTGATCAAAAGACTTTGTGTCCGGAGCTTCAAGTGATGTGAAGCTCCTCACCAGACTGTCAATTTCTGGGTCACAGACTGAGAGTGGTATCACCATTTGTTTTTCCTCTGTCATGATTTTGTTAGCTACAAAGATATAATGCAGCCTTTTGATATATTGCCCTTAGCTCGCAACGTCTGGGTCAAACGGCTCTATCTTTCCTATTAAAGGCATCTTAAGTGTGTCTGTACCTTTCTCTTGGCTTCGACAATTACATTCCTCTCCATCTAACTGTGTGCTGTGATCTCCTGATGACTGACATAGTTCAGTGTAATATCTGGAGGCGACCCAATGTGGCTCCAACAAGAAGGGTTTATTAAACTGTAATAACTATTTATACTCTGTGTCTGACACCATGTGCACAGGTCTACTCTCCTTCTCCTCCCTGACTCCAGATGAGGTCCTCCCAGTCCCAGGACTTGCATCCTCACTCCTGATTGGCCCAGCTTCCTGTGCCTCTACTCCATGGGGTCCGGCCTGATCACGTGAGCCACAGAGTATCATTCTTAAAGGGGCCAGGTTACCACGCTTTATTGGGTTTTTTTCACGCTTCTATTACTCAGATCGTATTTTTGTAAGAACAACTACATAAAGAGCTATGCAGTTTAAATGTTGAGCTGGTTAAATGGAGAAAAGTATGACAGTTTATGGACAGTGATCAAGTAATTAAGAAATATTCCTCCAGTTTAATGTTTTAACATGTAATTTCCTATTTTCAGTGCTCAGTTAATTGTTATGATGGTATGTCCAAGATTCAAAATTGTAGAAAGTGAATGAGATTTCATGGGTGTACCATGGAAGCTTAATATTGTCACTCGCAACTTGCCAGTCCATGTTGCTTTTATTCTCCACACATATACAAGTCCTCATCTGGAGTATTGCATCCAGTAGTGGGTGCCATCTTTGAGGAAGGATGTGAAGGCATTGGAGAGAGTAGAGAGGAAATTCACAAGAATGATTCCAGGGATAAAGAACTGTAACTATGAGGATAGATTGGAGAAGTTGGGTCTGTTTTCCTTGGCAAAAAGAAGGCTGAGAGGGGACTTGGTAGAATAAATCCAGAGACCACTCCTAGCCATATACCCAAATCATCACTAGATGCACTCAGCAAAAAGAGTACCAGAATAAAATCCCATGTGTACTGCTATACACTTGAACCACTGAGAAATTGCCCTTGACTCCTACTCTGTGTGCTCACTTCTAACCAGTTGTTAATTCATTTTACTACCCTTTGTGGCATAGTTATGAGAAATTAAGATCCAGTACTCTGCACATTGAATAGCCTTAGCAGAACCTCTGGAGGCTTGTCATCTATTGATCCATTTCTAAGTTTCCTTCTGTTAATTAAATTTTATTGACTGTATATTTGTGCATAGCTTTTCTAACAGTATAAAAGATTTTACATGTAATGGAAAAAAAAACTTTTATGTAGGACTGTATCACATTCAGGCAGCTGAAGGTAAATTGAAATGCAATGGAGTAGGAAAATATTTTATTATTTTTAATTTGCTATTTGTATGCCCACACAGCTGATCCAATAGAATCATGCAGCACAGGGCCAGGCTGTTTGGTCCATCTCACCAGAACTGCTTTGTAAAAAATCTGTCCGCTTATTTGCATTCTCTGCTCATTCCTCATAGCCCTTCTACATTTTTTCTTTGATAATTAGTATCTTGTAAGAGGTTCATTACATATTGTAGAAATGTCAAGTATCCTGATCTCTCTTCCATAGACTTAAGTACCTGTTTGGCATAAAATGTCAAGCAATATTCTTCAATTTTTTTTTTGAAAACACAGAGTTTTCAACTGTCTCTTTGGGCTGTTGTTTTCAGTGCCTGTTGTAGAGCCGTTACAGTTATTGATTGTCATGGTGTCGCACACTGGCCTACAGCTAATGTGACCGTTTCTCTCTTTTGGTTAGTGTCTCCATGGGTGAAAATCAATGTATGGGACCTTCATGTCATTCTTGCACATCTGCTGGCCGTTTGGCTCCTGCTAAATCCTTGGGAATGTGTCCATCTTTCATCTTTATGAACATGCCTGAATTAGTAGCATTACCTCTGCTCAGAGTGCTAACGTACTTGGGAGATCTGCCCGCCCGTGAGAGAACTTTTCACTTGTGATCTTGTCCTTCCAAGTGATGCCAAGAATGTGCTACAAACAACAAAGTTGAAAATTGTTGAGCTTCCTGTCTTGCACGACCGTGCAACAAGGTGCTGAGAACACAGGACTCATAAACCAGCATCAGAGTCAACTTGATATTTTTCCATAGGTAGTTTGGACTGGCAAAACATATATACTTGATACCCTTTCACATGAACATTCTATCTAAATACTTTAACGTTAACGTTTCTCATTCCTTTGGAGAGACATTTGACCTATAAATGATTGTTCGTTCATGTTGTTAATATAGGAAAAACACAAAGTGTTTGGTTTCTATAACTTCAGTATTTATCATCTCTGTGGAAGGTGTTTGAGCAAATAAACTGTACTCCAATTGTGGGATTGGAAGTGAGGACACTATATACAATGGGGTAGAGTTTCTGCTTTAGATGTAAATTATGCTCAACATTGCACTACCATAATATTCAGAAGTGATTTGAGTTTTTTTGTTCAAGTCTCTGTTCAATTCTTTTGCAAATTGCCAAATGTAAACTTTTCCATGAACCTGAGCAATCGGACAGTTTTTAAACTTTGTTTTACATTTAACCATATTTTGTGACTATATTTAAGTGATAATTTGGTTCAAATTTATTATGACCTTGTAGAGCTGAAAATGCATTTCTCAGAAAAACATTTTTAAGCAGTATGTCTATTTTAGTAACTTGCAGTTGAAAAATAACCACACTTCAAAAAGTATTTAATTGGCTGTCAAATGCTTTGGGATGTCCTGAAGTCATGTAAGGTGTTACGATCCCAAATGATACTGCTATATAGACAGGTCCCAGAATGGAAACCTGGCTCAATAGACTGCAACTTTTATTTTTTTATTTAGAGATGTGGATGAACTGAGTCGCAGGACTGCCAATTAACTTTGAATCAAAGAATAATATGTGTATTGAATATGAAAAGATTGACTATGATACAATACTTCTTCACCCCACCATATCTTCTCAGATGTACACAGATTTTTACAGATAACACAAGTTACAAAATGTATCTGATGTTATAATGTTCTCGGTAAGCACATGGGCCATGTAAAACCTTCAGGCCACTGTGGTCTCACACACCACACTGTGAAACCAAGTGACAGATGCCAATGAATAGAATTTCTGTGGATTTCTCATAATATCCCACCCAGATGCTTGTTACAACGTAAGCCAACTGGTCTCACTGGAACTCTGACTTCCACTTGTGTTTCCAAACTCCACTCTTAAAGAAACATGCCTTGGAATCTTCTCCCAAACAACGCTTTCTCAGGTGCCTTCATCAAGTTTCCATTTCCAAGATTTCAATCTCTTCTTTCAGTATTCCTCTGCTCTGGATTGTCACTTGCATTCAAGCTTCCACACAATCCGATACCCAGCTACACCCCCCCAGTAGAACAACACTGTTTCACAGATTGTATTAACGTGTCACTGACCTTTGGATTGCTTTAGGTGTCTGGCTGCTCGCTCGCTGACTCGCTGCACTTTTCAGCTCTGTCTTTAACTGGGTCACGAAATGTCCTTGGCAGACAGGATTAAGGAGAATCGCAAGGCATTTTATACATACGTTAGGAACAAGAGGGCTGTCAGAGAAAGAGTCGGACCTCTCGAACAAAGGAGGGGAATTATGCTTAGAACCCGAGGAAGTAGGTGAGATCCAAAATGAATACTTTGCATCAGTATTCACAAAGGAGAGGGACACGTTGATTGGTAGTGTCTCAGAGGGATGTGTAGACCCATTAGAACAAATCGCAATTGCAAGGGAGGAAGTGTTAGGTGTTTTAGGAAGCATTAAGGTAGACAAATCCCCAGGGCCAGATGGCATCTGTCCTAGATTACTGAGAGAGACGAGAGATGAAATTGCTGGGCCTCTAACAGAAATCTTTGTTTCTTCATTGGACACAGGTGAGGTCCCAGAGGATTGGAAGATAGCAAATGTGGTCCCGTTATTTAAGAAGGGTAGCAAGGATAACCCGGGTAATTATAGGCCAGTGAGCTTGATGTCCGTGGTAGGGAAATTGTTGGAGAAGATTCTTAGAGATAGGATCTATACACATTTAGAACTGAATAGTCTCATTGGCGATAGACAACATGGTTTTGTACGAGGGAGGTCATGCCTCACAAATTTGGTTGAGTTTTTTTGAGGAGGTGACAAAAATGATTGACGAGGGAAGGGCTTTGGATGTCGTCTACATGGATTTTAGTAAAGCATTTGACAAGGTCCCTCATGGCAGGCTGGTGCAAAAGGTTAAATCTCACGGGCTCAAAGGTGAACTAGCGAGATGGCTTGGCCATAGAAGACAGAGGGTAGTAGTGGAGGGGTCTTTTTCTGATTGGAAGTCTGTGACTAGTGGTGTTCCGCAGGGCTCTGTACTGGGACCTCTGCTGTTTGTGATATATATAAATGATTTGGAAGAAGATGTAGCTGGTCTGATTAGTAAGTTTGTGGACGACACAAAGATTGTTGGAGTTGCGGATAGTGATGAACATTGTCAGAGATTACAGCAGGATATAGGCTGGAAAATTGGGCGGAGAAATGGCAGATGGAATTTAATCCAGATAAATGCGAAGTGATGCATTTTGGTAGATCTAATGCAGGGGGGAGCAATACAATAAATGGCAGAACCATCAGGAGTATAGACACAGAGGGATCTGAGTGTGCAAGTCCACAGATCCTTAAAGGTGGCAGCACAGGTGGAAAAGGCGGTGAAGAAGGCATATGGCATGCATGCCTTTATTGGACGGGGCATAGAGTATAAAAGTTGGTTTATGATGTTGCAGTTATATAGAACGTTGGTTAGGCCACATCTGGAATACTGCGTCCAGTTCTGGTCGCCACACTACCAGAAGGACGTTGAGGCTTTGGAGAGAGTGCAGAAAAGGTTTACCAGGGTGTTGCCTGGTATGGAGGGTATTAGCTATGAGGTGAGATTGAGTAAACTAGGGTTGTTCTCCCTAGAAAGACGGAGGTTGAGGGGTGACCTAAAAGAAATTTATAAAATTATGAAGGGCATAGATAGGGTGAACAGTTGGAAGCTTTTTCCCAGGTCAGAAATGACAACCACAAGGGGTCACAAGTTCAAGGTAAGGGGGGCAAGGTTCAATACAGATATGCGGGGGACGTTTTTTACACAGGGTGGTGGGGGCCTGGAATGCACTACCAAGCAAGGTGGTTGAGGCAGACACGCTAGGATCATTTAAGACTTATCTAGATAGCCACATGAACAGACTGGGAATAGAGGGATACAAACGGATGGTCTAGTTAGGAACACATGATTGCTGCAGGCTTGGAGGGCTGAAGGGGCTGTTCCTGTGCTGTTTTGTTCTTTGTTCTCTCTACCTTTTTAAAAAGAAACTTCAGTGAACAGTACCATGGTCATATTTCCGGTCTTTGTCCCCTTAACTTCAGTCTTCCTGAGATTTCCCTTTACATTCCCTGGTTTCTAGAATTATCTGATCTTTAGCTTCTGGGACTTGCTTTCTGCCATTTACTCCATTGCCCTGCCTCTGCTGGCAGTTTCTGTGAGAATTGCTTTCTTCTCGGGTACCAGGTTCCAACTGAACTACGTGTGCTTATATTTTTCAGTGAGCCCCTGGTTGCTAAATAACAGCCTAGTTTTTCTTTAGACTGTTTGTGTTTGCGTTATAAACCTTTGATTACAATGCTCTTTGAAATGAAACCAAAACCCACAGACATGCGGGTATCTTTGTTTAACATGAAGGTAACTATAGGTTTAACCCTTTCTTGCACAGAAACACAAAATTAAGCTCACTTAAAGCTGTACCTTGTTTTTAATACCCACAAAGTAAAAATATAAATTTTGTTTCCTGACAAAGGCACAAGGGAAATGCAAGTCTTTTCTTTTAAGTAGCTGAATTAAAAAGTACAGAACCATTTAATAGTTTTGATGGTGTATAGTGTTCTATTAGTAAACTAAATGTTAATATTTAGTTTTTAAAAGGTTGTTGATAGTGTCTCTCTTAATTTTAAGAGCCTTCTGAAAATACCATAAATGGATGCAATCAATAGAAACTCCCCACGCTGATTAATTTAATCTGGGGACCACGACAGTTTTGTGGAAGTCCGACTTCCAGTACAATGGTTTTTAAACTATTCAAAAGAACATGGCCACTTTATTTGCACTGGGTGTAATTTAAGTTTGAAACTCAAATCTTTTCTGCTGATTTCAGGCTAATTATGTTGAAAAAGAACAGTGCAACCTAGTGGCTACTTTGGTCTAATGGTATTTGCTACCAAATAAACCTGTTGGACTTTAACCTGGTGTTGTTAAAACTCTTACTGTGTTCACCCCAGTCCAACACCGGCATCTCCACATCATGACTAAAGTATTTTGACAACCCCCATGCACATTCAGTGCAAAGCTCTGGGAATCAAGTGTCAAAGCTGGTACAGTAGCTTGTTTTATGAATTGGGGGAAAAGTACCTTGTTGAGGCAGAATGGAGGGAGCTTTACTTTACTCTTCTAACAGTGCTCTTTGTCTGACCTGAACTCTTAATGCTGAAATAGGAAGATTTCTTTTCATCAGTGCTAAATTTCAGCACAACAAATCTCAAAAAAGATGAAATATACATATAATTTGGATTTGCCTATTTAAGATTCAATTTTTATGGTTAATTCAGTTGAGAAAATCCATGCTTATAAATTAATTTGCCTTGTCAGGAGTTCCTCAGTTTTTGTTCTTTGTTGCTGTTTGATGGGTAACATAGATCTTTGTGGGGAGTGGAGGGAAACATGTATGAAGTTTTAAACCTGATGATATTGGCATTCAGGACAGCTATTTGCAAACATTCAGACCTATGAATTTTAGATTGGACTTCATGTTGTCTGAGCAGCGAAGCTTAGATTAATGGATATAAATTAGATTTAGGGAGAAAGGAATAGAAATTTATTTTGATTGGGTCGGGTGAAGAGGGATGGAGAAGGAGGCTCGTGGAGCACAGACCAGTTGAATGGAATAGTTTGTTTCTGTGCTGTACTTGGATAATATCTTAAAATTAGTGGTTTATAAAGTATGTACTTTCATTATTCAGATTATTTGAAATAACTGCCTTTTTGTATCACTTACCATTCACATTTGGGAAGGCTGTTCTGCTAAACCATTAGAATGGCTTTTTGTATAAATGAATTTTACCTGTCTAGCTTGGAAGTTAAATGTCAACTTTCTTCTTTTAGTTGCTGCAATTCTTCCGAATGATCACATTGGGTCTTGGGACTGAATGATTGAGTGACATGGAGGCTCGATGCATGGCTCGAACCCTGCAGGTGGTGGATACAGAGTACAGTGCAGATGCTGTAGAGTGGTGCCCCATAGACACGTGGCATCATGTACTGACCTGTGGTACTTACCAACTAAAGGATCCCAAGGAGAAGGTACAGTACCATTTATTGTCAGGGAACACTGTTGATGCAGAGTAAGTTCCTCTTTAGTTTTCACTAGGAGTCTGATCTAACTTTAGGATGAGAGTGAAACTAGTTTCTAATGAACCAAAGCAGGAGTTACGCTAATTAGTATTGATTAGGAAGTTTTTCATTTTAATTCTGACCAGCGGTGGTCACAGCAAGATAGCAGTAAGAAACCACAGTTGACCTGATGATTCCTGAACTGGGAAGAATAATAAAACAACTTGATTTCAGCTATCCTGATTGCTGTCCACCGACCTGCTGCATTATATGTCTATAGAGATGATTGTCGAAGGCAGGATTAGACTTAGCTGTAATTCCTTTCACAGTGAAAATACCTCCCTCAAAAACGAGGTTTTACATCAGAGAGGTGTCTTGAATTAAGTATTGTTTAACAGCCTTGTTTTTGACTCATCAGGGTTTTTGACTGTAACTTTGACTTTTTAGGGTGCTGGAGATTCTGAAAGCAACGAGCCTCATTTGAGACAGGGCCGTCTTTATCTCTACTGTTTCAATCAGGATCAGCTTTATTCTCCATTAACAGAAGTACAGCGGATTGAAATGCCTGCAATATTAGATCTCAAATGGTAAGCATTAGAAATGGTGCAACAGTGTCACATGAAGCATGGTCCATAGTTCTGGGTTAAATGATAAAACCTCAACCTCAGTAACTCCTATTGGAGAAGGGTGTGTGGGTGACAGATTACAACAAAATTGGGTGCTCAGCAGTGAGACAGGCCATCATGGCAAACAGCTCTCACTGTCCAAGCTCTGAAGAATGGGGATTTGGATGAGATACAAATTGGTTTGCAGCACATTAAAAGAAATGTCCAGAATGCTTTCCTGAGGGGTTGAGCCAAATGGGCAGAGTGAGCTAGATTTTATTAGCATATAGTAGGGAAATTCATCAAAGGAGAAAGGAAGGATTTGCATCTGGTGGTCATGGAAAGCTCTGTATAAATGTACCAATTTTCATTGCAACCAATGAAGTATTTTTTGAAGTGTAGTCACTGTTGTAATATAGGAAATGCAGCAAACTCTCTTAATTGGCAATGTGATAAATGACCAGATAACCTGTTTTTGTGATGTTGGTTGAGGAATTAAATATTGGCCAGGACACTGGGGATAACTTCCTTGCTCTCCTTTTGAAGTGGTGCCATGGAAACTTTTCCATCCACTCAGTTTAGTTGGGAAGGAAGTATCCGGGAAGTTCACACCTAAATAGGTGTTGGCTATTTGACTGGCAGCTTAGCTGGACAAAATATAGCCATACATACATGGTGCAAGTAAAGGCATGAACAGCAGAGTTTTGAATGACCTTAAGTTCACTGAGGGCTGTGAACTTAAAATGTGAGATCAAAATTTTGGTCCTCTATTCAGTCCAAATAAGGTTGGAGATGTAGTCTGTTAGAACAGGGAAGGAAGGAGGATTCTCTCAGAAAGATTGGTGTTGATCTGTGTCTTAGGTAAGCAAAGTGTATTTAGCCATACAACAGCATTGTGATGTACTTAGTTACTTCTGTGTTATGAGTACAAACCAGACTAATATTCAGTCTAAATGTTAACTTACAAATAAGTGAACAGTCAAATCACTTTTATAATCTGTTCTCCTCTTATTAAACTGCTCACCTGCCTTTGAAAAATCAGATAAATGGATATGGAAAAATGTGAGATTGTAGTATCCAGTTTACTTAACAAGTGGCTTTCATTGTTGTGATCTCTGAACTATGTTATTGTGTGACTAGATTTTGGACAGTAAAGATGAACTAGAATAACAATTTATACTGATATAACATCTTAACATAATAAAATGTCCCACAGTGTTATAAAGCCACATAAGACACTGACCACACAGAGATATTTGGGCACAAAAGCAGAATATGTTGGAAAAATGCAGCAAGTCTGGCAGCATCTGTGGAGAAAAAAACAGAGTTAACGCTTCAAGTCTGTATGGCTTCTTCAGAGTTAGTTGGGCAGACGGCCAAAAGCTTGGTCCATGAGATGGTTTTGAGGAACGTCATAAAGAGGGAGCGATGGAGATGCAGAGAGTTCTAAAGAGGGAATTCTATTCTTGGGGCCTGGGTAGCTGAAGACACGATCATCAATAGTGGTGAAATAAAAATTGGGGGTTGTCAGAGTTGAGAATTCTGAGTGCAGATATCCTGGAGGGTTGTGGACTGGAGAGCCTTAGAGGGAGATGAAAACAAAGCCATGGAGGGATTTGAAAACGTATGAGAATTTTAAAACTGGCACCCAGTCAAGCAGTGCCTCAATGTAGGCACAAGGCAAGCTGGACATGGTGCAATAAGGACGTGAATAGCAGAGTTTGAATGACCTTAAGTTCACAGAGGGTAAAATGTGGATAGCCAGCCAGGAATGTATTTTAATAGTCAAGTCCAGTGGTAACACACGCATGAATGAGGGTTTCAGCAGCAGATAAGCTGAGGCAGAGGTAAAGTAAGATGATGTTACGAATGTGGAAATAGGCAGCATGAATATGAAGTTGTAAGTTCATCTGAGTCAAATATGACACCAAGGCTGTGCCTGGTTGAGCCTTGGACAGTTGCCATGGTGAAGGATGGAGTTGGTAACTAGGGAATGGAAGTTGGAGCATGAAACATGGCTCCAGCCTTCCCAATCTGGTGGTAATTTGATTTATTATTGTCACATGTATTGATGTACAGTGAAAAGTATTGTTTCTTGCACGCTATACAGACAAAGCATATGGTTCATAGGGAAGGTAAGGAAAGGGTGCAGAATGTAGTGTTATAGTCATAGCTAGGGTGTAGAGAGGAAGAAGTTTTAGAAGCATAGAACGAGAAGAAAAGATAGAATTAGAAGGTATGCTGGGCACAGCTCACAAGAAGTAGCCTCGCTCCGGCGCCATCTTGAAAATTTAAGGATTGGCTTACAAGAGAGATTGTGTTGGTAGATAACTCAGCACAGATTGCAGACCTGACCTGGGATCTTTTGTGATCTGCTATACTGTGATGTGTACCTATCATTTGAGGATGCATTATTCTTAAATGTCTGGAATTTAGGTTAACCTTAACTTTGACTGGTTTACTCTCTGGTGACCTATTTGGAGTATAATCTAAACTAATTTGCAGGTGTCATGTACCAGTGACAGGGCATCCTGTACTCGCCATCGCAAATGCTGAGGGAAATCTGGAGCTATGTAATCTGACACCTTGTGAGGTATGTGGATTCAGTTTTCTATGGGATTATTAAGGAAAATGTTTGAGATGCTGATCACCTGCACATTATTCATATTCTGTCCCTGTAATGTTGTAATTTATATCACAATGCATTTTAAATAATACTTCAACTGAATTGAAGTTTTTAATTCTAATATCAGTGTAGCGATGTGGCTTGTGTCTGCTGTTCTCCACACATTGTTCCAATTGTGGGAAAATAGAAGTGAAACAATTATCAGTGATTTAGAATAGAGAAATGGCTAAATGTGCAATTTATAATGAAATCCTGCCTGGAATATGGTCAAGCTCTTGTGCAAAAGTATTCACAAATGGAATTTAAAACTATCAGTGAATTTTAATGTAACTAATGTGCTCTTTGTTGATACTCAATAATTCTATCCTGCATAGGTTTTTTAAATACCGACTTGATCCTCTTCTGCTGATTTGTAGGTCACATCAATGTCGCTTTGGAGTTAACATTGCATATAGGAGATGTGTAGTTGGAGGAGAGTACATGATTAGGCAGGTCCTTCAGATTCCCTTAAGTGACCAAGGTTGCTGACCCGGCAGCAGTTATTTCTGAGTGTCTGTGTGGGTTTGTTCCGGTTTTCTCCCACAGTCTAAAGATGTGCAGGGTAGGTTGATTGCCCATGCTAAATTGCCCCTTACTGTCAGGGAGATTAGCAGGGTAAATACTTGGGGTACTTGGATAGGGCCTGGTTGGATTGTTGTCGGTGCAGGCTTGATGGGTCAAATGGCCTTTTTCTGCACTGTAGGGATTCTAAAGTTAGAGGGAGGATAATGGCAAATAAAACTTATTTAGGATGACTGGATAACTAATGAGGTTATCATCTTCAAACTTTATTTACAAAAGGGAAATCATGCTTGACAAATCTGCTGGAATTCTTGGAGGATGTAACTCGTTGAGTTAATGAACTCAAGATGTGGTTTATTTGGACTATCAGAAGGCTTTCAACAAGGTCTCGAGATTAGCATATGAAATTAAAATGCATGAAATTAGGAATAGTGTATTGCGATGGATAGAAAACTGGTTGGCAGACAGGGAACAAAGATTAGGAATAAGTACGTCTTTTTCCAAGTAGCAGGCAGTAACTAGTGGGGTACCTCAAGGATCAGTGCTGGGATCCCTGCTATTCACTATGTATATTAATGATTGAGATGAAGGAACTAAATGTAATATATCCAAGTTTGCAGATGACACAAAGCTGGGTGGAAGGGTGAACTGTGAGGACGATGCAGTTTGATTTGGACAAGTTGAGTAAGTGGGCAAATGCATGGCAGATCAGTATGATGTGGATAAATGTGAGGTTATCAACTCTGGTAGCAAAAACAAGAAGGCAGATTATTATGGGAATGGTTATAGATTGAGGGGAATGTGGAATGATATCTGGGTGTCCTTGCGACACCAGTTGCTGAAAGTAAGCATGCAGGTGCAGCAGGCAGTAAAAAAGGCAAATAGTGTGTTGGCCTTCATAGCAAGAGGATTTGCATACCGGAACAGGGATATCTTAATCCAATTATACAGGGCAATTTTGGTCTCTTTATCTGAAAAAGGATGTTCTTGCTATGGAGGGAGTGCAGCAAAGTTTTACTAGACTGAATCCTGAGACAACAGGATTATCATATGAGGAGAGATTGAATTGGTTAGGATTATATTGTTGGAGTTCAGAAAAACGAGGGGGGGAATATCGTAGAAACTCATAAAATTCCAATAGAATTAGACAGGGTGGATGCAGGCAGGATGTTCCGGATGGCAGAGCAGTCCAGGACCAGGGGTCACAATTTGAGGATAAGGGGTAAACCGTTTAGGACTGAAATGGAGAGGAATTTCTTCACCCAGAGAGTGGTGAGCTTGTGGATTTCTCTACCACAAAAAGCTGTTGAGGCCAAAACATGTTAAGTTTTCGAGGAGGAATTAGATACAGCTCTTGGGGCTAAAGGATCAAAGGATATGGGAATAAAGCAGGAACAAGTTACTGAGTTAGGTGATCAGCCACGATCATAATGAATGGCAGGGCAGGCTCGAATGATCTACTTCTGCTCCTATTTTCTTCTGCCAGCTTTGTTGGATTGTCTTGTTTTCTAGATTTTACTATGACCTCCTCTTTGTGATACTGTCAAATCATCGCCTTCAAGATGTATACATCCAATCTTTCTCCTGTCCGATATCGTCTCTAATCTCTTAATCCCAGTTAACATTTCTTTTTTTTTTGGAGATTTGCTTATGTTTGTTCTATTCCTGAGAAGATGATTCCTCTTCTACGTGCATTGATATGAATTACAGTCATGGACAACACTGCAGTACCTTTTGGCAATGGTCGTTCCTTGTGTGAGGCTAGCTAGTGAGTGCCCATTAGTCACTGCTGTGCTTGAGTTTTGTCTTTGCTTGATGTGATACTGCAAAAATGTATGCATGTATCAATTGAACTGTGGAGAACCTGTTATTTTAATGCTCCACGTGTTGTCTTAACTATTCCGGCTGGTCATGTTACTGTCTATAATGTCAACAGTGCTTCAGAAGGTTACATTCATTGAAGTTATGATTTTTGGCTTCTAGCTCCCAATGGAGAAACATTTTCTGATCTTTGTACCATTTTGATTGTATGAACCAGGAATGGTTGTCTCCATTATTTGGAGATGGCTAACTTTGAAATGCATATTTTAACTTGTAAGGAGAAATCACCACAAACTGCAGCTGTAATTAATATCCTGTCTTTACACGTTTACCCTTTTGTACGAACAAGTTATAATTTTATTGTTTGGTTGTATATTTAGGACAAAGATTAAATTCAGTTATGTAAAATTATCAATTTACATGATTACCAAAATATCAAAGGTAGTCTTTAGACTTGTTTAGTGCTTTGGTACAAATGTTGTGTTAAATTCTTATTTCAATTTGTTTCCACCACTATTTCTGGAGTTACATAGCTCAAAATGCTTTTGTCAGATGCTAGTTTGGACAGACCGAATCAATAATTGTATTGCTGGGGTGTAACTGCACAAAACTTTCATTAACTACTTTTGTCAAGTTCTTGTAACGTATCTGAGATTAACAGCTAAATTTTGAGGGCTCACTGGGTTTATGCAGTGCTGCTTTAAGAATTGCAGTTCCAATTAGTCTTAATACTCCCTGGTTAGAGTTAGGGATGGCAGAACAATCTGATTTCAAAGAATCATAGAATCCTACAGTTCAGAAGGAGGCCATTCGGCCCATCGAGTCTGCACCGACCACAATCCCATCCAGGCCCTATCCCCATAACCCCAAGCTTTTACCCTAGCCAGTCTCCCTAACACTAAGGGGCAATTTAGCATGGCCAATGCACCTAACCCGCACATCTTTGGACTGTGGAAGAAAACTGGAGCACCTCCACATAGAAACCCATGCAAACTCCACACAGACAGTGACCCGAGGCCAGGATTCGAACACAATGTCTCCCTTGCGCTGTGAGGCAGCAGTGCTAACCACAGTGCCACTGTGCCGCCCCTATTCCAAATCATCTTCCCCTACTGAAATGTGTGAAGGTCATGGATATTTGGTAAGGATAGGAATGTACTTGCCTGTAATTTTCCCCTCAGTTGAAAAGGTGCAAACCGTTACCATCAATCCTTGTACATGATACTGACACTCCAACATTTATCCCAATCATGAGTTGATGCCTTCGGGGAGGGTGAGAAAATTGGTGAAAAAAGCAGGTGGAGCTCTATAAGTGTAAAATGGAGTTCTCTGTGGCTCATCATGATCTTTTCTTTCAGTAGAAAAACAGCTGCTCCTTGGAATCAATGTGCAGTGTTAGCATGGGCCCAGATTGCCTTGCTCTGTCCCTGGATTGGTCAACTGGAAGAGAACAGTAAGTCTTATTTCATGCTCCTTTCCTTTTGGGGAGTTTTGTTTTTATGATATTTAATATTACAATGCAGAAGCAGATTATTGAACCCATTGAGTCTGCACCATTCTTCCATGGAGAAATCCAGTCAGTCCCAATTCCACATTCTTTCCCATATCCCTGCAGTTTCTTCTTTCACCTATTTATCCAATTTCCTTTTGAAGGTTTGCATTGACTCTGTTTCCACCAGCCCATCACTCAGTGCATTCCTAAATGTTTGATATATTTTAAAAAGTGTTTCTTCATGTTGCCTCTTTCATCCCACCCATGAATCTCCTGGACCTGGTATGTGAACTAATCTCGGGTTCCTAATATTACATGGTGAAACCTGGCTGCTGGAAGGCACACAGGAATGGTCAGGGGTGACATATAAGAATGTACAAAAAACATTGGGTTGGGTAGGGTGGGTGGGGGGAAACAAATACATGATTCACTTGTCAGCCTGTCTCATACTGTTGTGATGCCTATGTTTCATGATTAAGATAGTTCCTACCTTCCTGGATCCATATAACTTTCAGGGAGAGGTGAATAAAACTTATGGCCAGTTAGAAAAATCAAATCAGAAAATTTCCCCTCAAATCTACACCCTGATGCCCTTTACAACTACTCCAGGAGATGACATTGACCATGACTGAAATTCCTTGGTGCCTACCTATTGTATGATGTGATCTCTGTCTCAAGTAGTACCTTTAAAAGGTATACACTGAATCAGCAATTACTGCACAGACCAGCAACTTGTTCCATAGGGTCTACTATTGTCTGGGAAAAGAAGTGCTGCCTTACATCCAACCTAGTCCTACCCTCGTGTAACTTCCCCCAACCTATCTAACTGGAAAAAATAGTTGGTGCAGATTCAATCTATTCCATTCATTACTCTATAGAAGTTGCCATTGAGTCTTATTTCTCTAAAAGTATACAGATCCAGCTTTTTAAGCCTAACCAATAAGCATTACATCACCATTCAATATTGAAGTTTGGTGAAGATTACTCGGGCAGCTAGTTGATCTTGACTCTGGATCGGATCATATTTGTTGATTGCAAACAGATAAAGTTTTCCAAGTCCCAAAACTGACATCCATCACTTTAATTGACATGATAATTTCACCCAATAGAGAGTATTTTTAGAGAGTAGGATTAAAACGAGCTGCTAGTTTTCTTTGGCTGGTGCAGACATGATTGGCTGAATGGTTTATTTCTGCTCCGTAACTTTTCTATGGTTCTAAAGTAGATTTTATGATCAGTTTCTCTACTTTACAGTTCCATCACCTTTTAAACATGTCAATTCACAGAGTCACTTTGTCAATATTTAGTAAAACATATTCTTATTGTCTTGTATGTATGTTTTCTGGTCTTAAAGCTGAATGTTCCTCTGTTGTACATGCAAAATATAACAGCACTAATTTTGCACTCCTTTTCCTTCTTTGCTGAAGGAAGCCACTGAAGATCGTTAGCAGTGACTCAAAGGGCTGCCTGAGCTTATTGTCGGTGGATGGTTGTAGATCAGCACTAGACATGATCTCTCACTGGAAGGCGCATGACTTTGAGGCTTGGATTGCAGCTTTCAATTACTGGAATACAGATGTTGTTTATTCAGGTAGCCTTATCACTGAGCAACTGAATGGCAGAACCCAAATGTGCTCTTTATTTGTGTGTGAATTGTGGTTGTTTCTACAATATTAGCAGACTTACCCTAATTTGTCTTTTGATTTTCTCTCTTCCAATTCACACGATGCTGTTACATGTGTGTATTCCACCTTTTAGTATCTTATCCAAGTGACCATTCCTCATGTGTAAATCTGGATAATTCATGTCAGCAGACCACTATGTCAGCAAATTTCCAACTGAACAGAGAGAAAAATGTCAAGGGCAGGATTTTGCCCTTTGGCTTTAGAATCCCACCGTCATGGTCAAATAGGACTTGGAAGCATGCACTGTGTGGGGAACAGTCACCTGGCTATGATTTCCTTAGTTATGAAACCCTGCTCATGTTATGTGCAGGTGTATTCCAACTAAAACACTGGTTTCTTATGGTGCATTTTGTCTGGATATTAGTGAGAAATGTTTGCGGAAACAGTGAGAACTCAGACCCCACTTTCATTAAACAACCGTACAAGTATTTGATAAAATAGAAGAAAGATAATGAAACATTACAAACAACGATTGTACACAATCACCAAATTAACAGGAAGCACTTAGTCCCTCAAAGACTGAAAACCCAAAAGCATCTGTTTCCCCTTGCCTAAACTCCACTGAAACCCACCTGAAATACTTATTTTCTATTTTACAAAAATAAAATGCTGCAGATGCTGGAAATCTGAAATCCAACAGAAAATGCTGGAAACCCACCAGGTCAAAGTGAATGTTTCAATTCGATGACCTTTCATCAGAACTGGAGAAGTTAAATATGTGACAGGTTTTAAGCAAGTACGGAAACGAGGAAAAGATTGGGGAAGGGCGTGAGAACACAAAAGGGAAGGTCTGTGATGGGTTGGAAGGCAGAAGAGATTAAATGACAAGGAATGATGTGACACAAAAGGAAATGATAATGGACAATCCAGGAAACAAAAGATGTTCAATACTCTTGCCACATGTAGCTAATTGGCCACAGATCTGGTGAATTAATGCCGTTCGTTTTTAGATCCACCCAAAGAACCATGGAATTACTTACAAAACTGAAGGAGGCTATTCAGCCTATCGAATCCATGCCAGCTTCCTGCAAAATGTTCCAGTCAGTCTCACTTCCCCACTCAATCCTTGTGGCACTACATGTTTATTTCCTTCACGTGCCCACTAAATTTTCTTTTAAAATCATATAGAATTTATCATAGAATCCCAACAGTGCAGAAGGAGGCCATTTGGCCCATCGAGTCTGCACTGACCACAATTAGGGCGGCACGGTAGCACAGTGGTTAGCACTGCTGCTTCACAGCTCCAGGGTCCTGGGTTCGATTCCCGGCTTGGGTCACTGTCTGTGTGGAGTTTGCACATTCTCCTCGTGTCTGCGTGGGTTTCCTCCGGGTGCTCCGGTTTCCTCCCACAGTCCAAAGATGTGCGGGTTAGGTTGATTGGCCAGGTTAAAAATTGCCCCTTAGAGTCCTGAGATGCGTAGGTTAGAGGGATTGGTGGGTAAAATATGTGGGGGTAGGGCCTGGGTGGGATTGTGGTCGGTGTAGACTCGATGGGCCGAATGGCCTCCTTCTGCACTGTAGGGTTTCTATGAATTCCATCCAGGCCCTATTCCCTATAATCCTACATATTTACCTTGCTAATCCTCTGACACTAGGGTCAATTTATCATGGCCATCACATAACCTGCACATCTTTGGACTGTGGGAGGAAACCAGAGCACCCGGAGGAAATCCACGCAGACATGGGGAGAATGTACAAACTCCACACAGACAGTGACCCAAGGCCAGAATTGAACCAGGGATCCTGGCGCTGTGAGGCCGCAGTGCTAACCACTGAAACTGAATCTACATATTGGATCTGCACTCTGACTCTCGCCTTGCTTATACTCTTGCCTCCTCCCATTTCTGAACAGTGTGTCCAGACACAAATAGATCTTTGACTCCTGGCCAACCTCCTGTAATCTCTGCTTTTACACCAGCAGTGCCCTTTGCTTTCACATGCTTGTTTTAACAGGATTTGAATGAGATCAAGGCTGAAAACATTTGGATACAAAAACAAAATACTGTGGATGCTGGAAATACTCGGGGCAGGCAGCGTCTGTGTTTTGGTCAATGACCTTTCAATAGAACTGTTCTAATGACAAGTCAAGATCCTGAAATGTTAACTCTGTTTTTCTCAAGATGCTGATTGAACTCATTTGGACGTTTCTGCACTGCCCTAGCTTGCCAAAATTGCAAACTTCAAATAATTGGCAACCATGCAGTGCTGTCTATCCCTCACACACCTCAACCATTTTGCAAAAACCGCCAACCACCAGATTATTCAATTACTATCGCCTGTATCACTAGATCTCCCTCGAAAATTTCAGGAGCAATTGGCTCACTGTCTGTCTGAAGGCCAGCCCTGCTTTTGCATTGCTTCAGAGTGGTCCCACAGATCTAAATGTGCCATCGTTTAGAGTTAGCCAGAATGAACAGAAGCAGAGAAGATAACAAATGGTGGGTCATTTTTCTTGCTCCAGTGGGCAAGTGGCCTTTCAGCTTCCAGGTCAACAGAAACCCAATAACGTAAATATTTTCTGATGAACATAGTCACGATCTAACTGATATGTGATGCCTGTCTGAGAGCAATGTGGTTGAATCTACCTTGCTTTAATTAGAGACAGAGGGAAAATAATGGTCCAGTGAGTGACACCCATACTCATACCCACCACTGCAACTTTAATACAACTCTGTACTGTTCGACTTTATAAGTGAACATCAAAGAACAAAGAAAAGTACAGCACAGGAACAGGCCCTTCGGCCCTCCAAGCCTGTGCCGATCACGATGCCCTAACTAAACTAAGAAAAAACCTTCTGCCCTTACTCGGTCCGTATCCATCTATTCCCTCCCTATTTATGTACCCAACCCTTAAATGTTGCTAACATGCCTGCTTCCACGATCTCCACTGGCAGCGCGTTCCAGGCACCCACCTCGCACATCTCCCTTAAACTTTCTGTCCCCTCACCTTGAACCTGTATCCCCTTGTAATTGATACCTCCACCCTGGGGAAAAAGCCTCTGACTATCCACCCTGTCTATGTCCCTCATAATTTTGTGGACCATATCAGGTCTCCCCTCAGCCTCCGTCTTTCCAGTGAAAACAATCCTAGTTTATTCAACTTCTCTGCATAGCCAACACCCTCGACCAGGCCAAATCCTGGTGAACATTCTTAGCGCGCTCTACAAAGCTTCCACGTTCTTCTGGTAGTGTGGCAACCAAAACAGCACGCAATACTCCAAATGTGGCCTAACGAAGATTTTATATAGCTGCAACATGATTTCCCAACTCTTGTACTCTGGTCAATTTGCTGCAGGTGCAATGTATTGGTCAACATAGCCCTAGACGTTTGGTTTCGTAACTTGCCCCATTACCACCATCTTTTGCTTGGCATCATTAGCCCTTTTGTAGTTAATCATTTCCACTTTCCACCCTATCAGAGTTTTTTTGTTTGTTCTTTCCCTCACCTTTTCCCTGCCCAGGCTTTCTTAACTCCTGTTGCAGCTCTAACTTGTTCTAGATTAGATGAAAGATCATCAACTAAAAACATTAATTCTTTCACTTTCTGTAGATGCTGTCTGACCCAAGTATTTTCTGTCTTCTGTTTTACATGCAAACTAACAATCTAACCGTCTGGTTTTCTAATATTTTCAGCTAGAACCATAGAATCCCTACAGTGAGAGAGGCCATTCGGCCCATCAAATCTGCAGTGACTCTGAAAGAGCATCTCACCCAGGCCCTCTACCCAATTCCCATAACTTCACGCATTTACCATGGCCAATCCACCTAAGCTGCACATCTTTGGCCTTTGGGAGGAAACCGGAGCACCCGGAGGAAACCCACGCAGATACTGGAGAACGTGCAAACTCAGCACAGTCGCCTAAGGCCAGAATTGCAGGTCCCTGGCGCTGAGAGGCTGGAGTGCTGAGTTCCAGTTTTTTTCATTTGCTTTGTTCTCTAGTATTATTTTACAAAACTGCACTAATTTAAATTGACACTTGGTTCATGCTTGTCTTGTAACTTAACAGTTTTGAATTATGGCCAACTGTCATGTAGGATTCAGGGATCAGTACCTGATGACTTCAATATAAGGCCATGTGAAGCAGTGCCTTGCCTTAATGATGCTTAAGTGGAAGGCTTATAATTTCAACATTCAATCAAAATTTATTTGTGCTGTGCAGATTTTTAAATGTGTTTCCCTGCTAATTTTTCTTTCCTTGCTGAGGTACAGTAGCTGGATATTGGATTTTTCATTTATGAATATTGGTAAGCTATGCATTTATGGAAAGCATCGCAGCTGAGTCAGCTCCTGGCATCTGCATTGATGCATCAGCAGTTTAGCAATCCTCCCTAGCTGATCGTTTTCTCTGCTTCCTTAGGCAGAGTGGTCAGTTTCGGTACCCTGATCCATTCAGTTGTATGATTTGGGCGGCACGGTAGCACAGTGGTTAGCACTGCTGCTTCACAGCTCCAGGGACCTGGGTTCGATTCCCGGCTTGGGTCACTGTCTGTGTGGAGTTTCCACATTCTCCTCGTGCCTGCGTGGGTTTCCTCCGGGTGCTCTGGTTTCCTCCCACAGTCCAAAGATGTGCGGGTCAGGTTGATTGGCCATGCTAAAATTGCTCTTAGTGTCCTGAGATGTGTAGGTTAGAGGGATTAGTGGGTAAATATGTAAGGATATGGGGGTAGGGCCTGGGTGGGATTGTGGTCGGTGCAGACTCGATGGGTCGAAGGGCCTCTTTCTGTACTGTAGGGTTTCTATGATTCTATGTTTAATTTGTAAGCTGATTAGAAAATTGTGGCCTGTAGGATTACTGCCTGATTGCTTTTCCTTCTCCCTCCCACCTCCAGGAGGAGACGACAGCAAACTCAAAGGCTGGGACATACGGATGGGGACTGACAGACCAATCTTTATCAACAAAGGGTACATACATGTATTATTTGTTGGGATCGCTGTTTTTAATAATGCATGGGTAATAAGACCATATGGCTTTAAAGATCTGAATGAGGTTTTATATTTAAAATGTTTATACACTGATGAATCTTTGTGCTTCAATGAGGTGAGTTATAGCAAACCAGTGGAATGGAACACACTTTCAAACATATTAAGCATTCCCAAGGGTTAGGGTATAGCTTGGGTTCAGAAGAAAGATCTTTTTATGCCAAGTATCAATCTCTCGGGTTAAGTCTATCAAGGTGCTCAGTTTGCTGTGCACAATTCCATGGACAAAATTATGCCAAAGGCCTTCATGGGAATTAAATTGAGATTGCTGCAAACATTTTTTGGATAAAACACTCATGGGGAGGTATTGGGGAGAATTGTGTGGATCCCAGAGGTGCAAGGATGGTAGTTAAAGCCACTGTACCATCTAGTCCGAGACTTAATCTATAGCAGTGAATTGATATCTGCTTCCAATTCCCATGTTTTTTGTCCTTCGACGTTTTAACAAGAGTTAGTGTTATATATGTTTCTTCTTTTTGCATATGTTTATTTTGTGATCTTTTGTTCTGTGCTGAATCAAAGTTCAGGCTAAGACTCTGTAGAATAATTTGCACAGAATCTTAGCAATGTATCAGACTATCCCAGGGGAACCTGATCCTGTCTTCAATTAACATCCACATGGATAACAATTCAAGAATGGAAACCTGACCTGATATTTCTCCCCAGTGGCATTGATTCCAGTAATATCACTTCTGCCACCCTAGCTGAGATACCTGACTTGTGAGCTGCTGGTCTTGATGTAATCTTTCCCAACTGATGTACTAATTGAGGATTGAAAGGGAAATAGAAAACCCCAAGACGAAGATTAATTTTTAAAAAATGTTTTGCAGGCATTCAATGGGAGTATGCAGCATCCAAAGCAACCCCCACAAGCAACACATCCTGGCTACCGGAAGGTAAAATTTCTGCTCGACTTAACAAACAGTAGTCACTATGATTTTAGTGTCTGAGGATTTGTGTTGTTCTGCTACATGAGGGTGAACTCAAATGTTGTCTCAGCTTGTCTTTGGGAAAACAGTAAGGACAATAGTTGACATTTTGCCCAAAGCAAAGCCTGTGAACACTGATCAATAAAGGCACCTAGCATGTATTTTTATATTAACTTTCATTGATCTCTGTATTTCCCCAATTCTGCTGATGGTGTATCTTCTCCAGCCCCTTTCCAGTAATGAGGTTGAGAAGAAAAACTGCATTCAAAAAGTACTTTTTCTGGAGAAAAATGAAATCCTGTACTTCAACCACAAATTTGTGACTGACTCAGCAATATTTTAAAGTTGGTTTTAATTCCTGTGCTTGAAACATTTGGATTTGAGTAGCTATTAATGTAAACTGATTTGTTTCTGTTTTGTCTGCAGCTACGATGAGCATGTTCTTATCTGGGATTCTCGGCAGATGAAACAGCCTCTGGCGGATACTCATGTCCAGGGAGGTGTCTGGAGGGTGAAGTGGCATCCAACTCAGGAGAACCTGCTGCTTGCAGCTTGCATGCACAATGGGTACCATATCCTGAACTGTGAGGAGACACTCAGTGACTCTTTGGCAGGTGGGAGCCATAAAGCTAAAGTGTATTTTAAATGCTGATGTCTAACCACTAAAATGAAAGTAGTGTTGTGCACCAGGGCTTAGCAGCTACCTAGTGAGTAAATTAACTGCCTGCAGCAGGATTAAACCATAGAGGCTAGAAATATCCCAGGCTTGATTGGTCTAGTGAGTAACCTCATCTCAGCAGAGACAGCAATTAGACAAGTAAATTTGAATTTACCGCCTCTGGGCTGGTTGGGGGAAGAAGATCAACTATGGTTTTTGCTCCTCATTGGTAGAAAGCCAACGTGTTGATGTTAAACGAGGGAAGGATTAGTTTCAGCTAGGATGGTGACCATGGGATTGTGCAAGAGCCATGTTTACATGATCAGGGTATCAGAGAACTGCTGACCCTTATGGAATTGTAACCAGCATAAGTTGGAGAAGAGAAAGCTGGAGACGAACAACTCTAGCCTTGACATTTTTGAACTAATGCCACCAAGACAAAATAATTAACAATGATGTCATTGCTGTTTGTGCTGTATGCAAAACTGTCTGTTTACACATATTTCATATGTTCAAAAAATCACTTCTCCCCCCCCCCCCCCCCCCCCGCCTCCTGTTGCCAATTTCAATTATATCAGAAACATGATGGGTATTTGATCACACAAATAGGGGATAGCTGGGATACTGGATGTGGGTGAGGAATGTATCAAGTTGATTTAAAAACTCAAACAAGGAAAGCTGGCTTCACCACCTTGTGCGAATCCTGCTAACATTCTGTGACTATACTCTGATTGCAGTGTTTTTTTTCATTCTTTATTTGTTTGAGCACCAGGCCAAAACAGTCAACCTCAACCCTATTCTTTTCCATTATCCACACCAATGCACATTTAGCTGGGGACCCTGGATGGGGAACAAAACAGGAACCTTGGTTTGTGCTGAATTTTCTAATCTAATTATAGTATTGCAAATGTTGAAATTAACCAACTGTGCTAAGTTGAGACTTCAGCCTGCAACGTTCCCAGCCTGTACGTCTCAGCTGCACATCGGATACACCTGTTAACCACTGGTGTGATGTCAGGAAGGTTCCAAGTCATGAACTTTCACACAATTTCACTAGATGCTGTTGTACAGCTAGTGATTGATATGATTTTGTGGCCAGTGAAGTAGAAATCAAAATTTAAATGAATAACATTTAGCATGAAATGAAAAGAAATTCCCTTCCAGCATTGTGGATGTACGGTGGGTGTACCTACGCCATACGACTGCAGTGTTTCAAGAAGGCAGCTCATAACCACCACCTTGAGGGCAACTAGAGATGGGAAATAAAGGATAGTTTAGCAAATGATGCCCACATCCTGTGAATGGATAAACAAAAAACTCTTGAGTGCTTACAAAAAGCCTGGAAAATTATTGGGCTGAAGGTCAAACTGCCACAATTGGTTCAGAGAAAGGTGCATGTTGAACTGAGTTGATCTTGAGTAGGGCTTTTTAGACAGTGTGGAAGACACATCTAATATATGTTTGTTAAGGTAGTGTGCAGTTGAACCAGATCATAGAATCCCTGCAGTGCAGAAGGAGGCCATTCAGCCCATCAAGTCTGCACTGACCACAATCCCAGCCAAGCCCTAACCCTGTAACCCCAAATATATACTCTGCTAATCTCCCTGTCACTAGGGTCAAGTTATAATGGCCAATCCTCCTAACCCACACATCTTTGGATTGTGGGAGGAAACCCACGCAGACACGAAGAGAATATGCAAACTCCACACAGACAGTGACCCAAACCGGGAATCGAACCTGGGTCCCTGGCACTGAGGCAGCAATGCCTGCCACTGTGCCATCCCAAAATGGACAAATCCCAGGTTTGGTGTCAATGCACTTGCCAGTAGACTTTCAGAACGATTCTCTTAAACTTTAAACCTATGGTCCCATTATTTTTTTCTAGCAATCCTGTGGAATGGCAGCACATGTTTGATTTTTGACTTTACCTTGATGCTTTTCCTTCCAGCTACAGATGACAAACAAACCCCCATTCTTTATTCCTACATATTGCACAACTCACTGGCCTATGGGGCGGACTGGTCGAGATTATCACTTGATGCTCAGCTCACCACTGAACATGGACTTGTATCATCTTTAACTGAAATCCAGAGCAAAAGGGAATATGACCAAGGAGCAAAGGAAGCGGAGGTCAAGTTCCAGCACCTGAAGCTTCAGTACGAGTCTCCCACTGGCTTATTTGATATGGTTGTGGAAGATGAGCTGGATGATTGTGGAGATGGGTGTCCTGGCAGTTTGCAGGCCAGTGGTACATCTGAAAGTCTAAATATGGACCCTGCAGTAGCAAAGCAGCACAATCCTGAGGCTGATGTTCATTGGACTAAAAATAAAGCCAGTCTTGTGGCAACATGTTCTTTTTATGACCATATCTTGCATGTTTGGAGATGGGAAAGAAGTCATATTGTGTCTGCTAGTTAATTTTTAAAGTTACAAATCAAAGTATTGAATAAATTCACTTGCATAATTGATGTGTGTGGGAGTGAGGAGCAGAGACTGACAGTTTGACTTGTTTGTTTCATCTATTCTATAGGAATATTAAAGGGTGGGGCACTATGTTGTGTTACAAAGATGGAGTAATATTGTGATACGGGGTGGCCAGTTTCTTGGAAAAAATCCAGAAATATATTATGAATTGTAATACATATTGCATTACAGCCCAAAGATCTCTCAATATCCTTTCTGGTGCCTCTAGGCATACCGACAGGGAGGTTAAACACAAAATTGGAGAGAGAATGAATTTTTGAAAGACACCCAAGTCTGTCATCACCTAAGATTCCTCCTTGTTTTTATAAAAAAAAAGTGTTTGGTGTCAGACCTGTCATAGTATCTCAGGCAATAATGCATATGCTGGTGCTTTCTAAACGTGTCTCAGACCACATCACATGGCTGGGAAATTATCCCAGTTCACACTTCTTGTGCTGAGATGAAAACCTATGCAATTGAACCTCAATGTAAGAAACCTTTCCCTTGGTCCTGTGGGCCGCTATGTTCACAATGTCTCAGACCTCAGAGTTCTTATTAAAAGCTGCTTTGGGATTTCCTGAATGTCTGGTAATCGGGTATGGCTAAATTTATTTTACTGGAGTATTTAGTCAAAACTATTTTTGTCTCGATCTTTCTATAATTGCCTTCATTGATGTATAAATTGGTTTGTAAATATGTACAAACTTAAAGGAGCTCCAGAATGTAATTAAAATGAAACCTTTGGTTATTAGATCATATCTGGGCTTTTATTTTTTTTTCTAAGCTTAATTTTTTTCCCTTGAAAGAGGACTTTAGTTTCTTTTAAAGTAATGATCACGTCTTGGCGATATTGAAATTACATGCTCAGGTATTTTTCTAAGGAGTGAAAGATCTTGCTATGATGCCTTTCTCTGTTTGTCAATAGTTCCTACCTTTCACCCTCTAGTTTGCCTAGATGTTACATTAACATCTGAGACCAGCATTTAGTAAGGAACAGTGGAAGGTGTAAAGGGCAGCTGTATTTCAAAAGTATAAGTCTTTAAATTTTTAATTTTTATATTTGCAGATATGATGCAAGTACAGAGGCAGGAAAGGAGGGGAAGGACAAACAAAAGGGAAGCCTTTAATAGGATAGAAGGCAGTAGTGATTAAATTATGGTGCAATGCAATAAAGATGATAATGGAATAAGCATTGTCAGCAAATTTAGCAACCGTACAATTTATAAATGACCTGGATGAAGGTGAAAACTTGAGGCCCCAGTACTGATCCCTGTGGCACTACTCATTGTGCCAACCAGAAAGTGACCTATTTATGCCTACTCCTGTTCTACCCATGCTAATGTTATCCCTACACGAGCTTTTATTTTCTACAATAATCTTTAATGGGTTATCTTATCAAATACCTTCTGGAAATCTAAGTACAGTATATCCACAAGTTCCCCTTTATCCACAACACATGACTCCTTCAAAGAACTCCAATAAATTAGAACATAGAACATTATAGCGCAGTACAGGCCCTTCGGCCCTCGATGTTGCGCCGACCAGTGAAACCAATCTAAAGCCCATCTAATCTACACTATTCCAATATCACCCATGTGTTTATCCAATGACCATTTAAATGCTCTTAATGTTGATGAGTCCACTACTGCTGCAGGCAGGGCATTTCACGCCCTTACTACTCTCAGTAAAGAACCTACCTCTGACATCTGTCCTATATCTCTCACCCCTCAATTTAAAGCTATGTCCCCTCGTGCTAGCCATCACCATCCGAGGAAAAAGGCTCTCACTGTCCACCCTATCTAATCCTCTGATCATCTTGTATGCCTCTATTAAGTCACCTCTTAACCTTCTCTCTAACGAAAACAACCTCAAGCCACTCAGCCTTTCCTCATACGATTTTCCCACCATACCAGGCAACATCCTGGTAAATCTCCTCTGCACCCTTTCCAACATTTCCACATCTTTCCTATAATGCGGTGACCAGAACTGTACGCAATACTCCAAGTGTGGCCGCACCAGAGTTTTGTACAGTTGCAGCATGACCTCCTGGCTCCGAAACTCAATCCCTCTACCAATAAAAGCTAACACACAATACGCCTTCTTAACCCTATCAATCTGGGTGCCAACTTTCAGGGATCTATGCACATGGACACCCAGATCCCTCTGTTCATCCACACTACCAAGTATCTTACCATTAGCCCAGTACTCTGTATTCCTGTTACTCCTTTCAAAGTGAATCACCTCACACTTTTCCGCATTAAACTCCATTTGCCACCTCTCAGCCCAGCTCTGCAGCTTATCTATGTCCCTCTGTAACCTGCCACTTCCCTCCGCACTGTCGACAACTCCACCGACTTTAGTGTCATCCGCAAATTTACTAATCCATCTTTCCACGCCCTCATCCAGGTCATTAATAAAAATGACAAACAGCAGTGGCCCCAAAACAGATCCTTGTGGTACACCATAATTAATCATAAAACCTTGTTGACTCTGCCTGATTGCCTTAAATTTTTCTAAGTGCCCTGCTATAACATTTTCCTTCCAACGTTTTTCCTATGACAGATGTTAAGCTAATGTTGACTTCAACAATTCAGATCCTAAACATTGATCCTTTTTGTTTGGATGGCAGCTGTTGCTGATAATTGTTATTTCCATTTATACCTGTTTGTTGACCTATCTTTAGTTACATGTCCAGTTACCATCATCCCTTTTGTCATTTAGTCTCTCCTTCCACTCCATCACAAAACTTCCCTTTAATATGTTTTCCTCCTCCCCAACCCCATACTTGTTTCAAACTTATTACATGTTCTAGCTCTGTTGAAAGAACATAGACTTAAACAAACTGGTAATCTGGAGGGGAATAAAGTTAATGTGGTACTTATCTGTATTTAATTTGGTAATTATAAAAATGTAAGGAGGTGTATTTTGGTAGGAGGAATGAAGAGGTGGGTTTCCTCCGGGTGTTCCATTTCCTCCTGCAGTCCAAAGATGTGCGGGTTAGGTGCATTGGCCATGGTAAATTGCCCCTTAGTGTCAGTGGGACTAGCTCGGGTAATGCTTGGGGTTATGGGGATAGCGCCTGGGTGGGATTGTTGTCAGTGCAGACTCAAAGGACTGATTGGCCTCTTTCTGCATTATGGGATTCTATGATATGCTTTAGAAAATAAGAGTCTTAATTGGCTAAAAGAACAACGGGATCCAGAGGTGCATATTCACAAATCATTAAACGTAATGCAAGTTAATAGCCATAAAATTGCTAACAAAGCATTATGTTCATGTTTAGAGGGATAGAATTGAAAAGCAGGGAGTTGTGGTAAACCTGTGTGCAACCTTAGTTAGATTACACTTAAATACTGTGAGCAGCTCTGGACTACATATTGTAAAAGGATTTACAAAGATACCAGAAAAGAGATTGTAAATCAACAGGAAAAACAGGATACACTGGGGCTATTTTTGCCAGAAAAGAGAAGGCTGAAGAATGGCCAGAGTAAAATTAGCAGCCATGAAAATAAGCTAGTCAACAAATTGAAGGTTCATGTAGCCCTTTTTTAAGCATGTAGTTAGAATGTGGAACTCACTAATAGTGGGGGTGAGGTGAATAGTATAGATTTTTTTATTAGTGTCAGAAGTAGACACTAGTTAACACGGCAATGAAGTTACTGTGAAAATCCCCTAGTCGCCACACTCCGGCGCTTGTTTGGGTACATGGAGAATTTAGCATAGCCAATGCACCTAACCACGTCTTTTGGACTGTGGGAAGAAACTGGAGCACCTGGAGGAAACCCACGCAGACACATGGACAGTGACCCAAGCCCGGAATTGAACCCGGGTCCCTGGTGCTGAGGGACAGCAGTGCTAGCCCCTGTGCTGCCCACATGCATTTAAGATGAAGATAAATAGGTCCATTAACCTGCACCACGCTTTGTGTCAAAACGTCTTAATGATGAGGCAGAAAACAGCAGAGCATGAAAGAAAAGGAAGCAAATCCTGCAGTTCCAATCTCACTACTGTCCTGTCCGTGTGACCAAAGATCTGCGGGTCAAGAATCAGCCTATTCAATCAAACGGAGGAAACTCACAACCGATTAGACATCATCCTCAAAGCGGAGGACAGTCAATGATAGCTGAATAGTTATGTTTGAAACTAGGCTCTTAACAACACATGTAGGTATGAGTGGCAAGTTGACTAGGGTAGATTGGGAAACCAGATTCAAAGATACGTAATTGAGTATTGGTAATTCTAAGAATTAATTCATTTACAAAAAGTATATATTCCTTTAAGGAATAAAAACATGGAAAAAGTGGTTAACAAAATAAGTTATAGCATTAGGATGATACAAAGATATGTAGAGGGACAAGTAGTGTTGAGGAAGTGGGGAGGCTGCAGAATGACTTGGACAGGCTAGGAGAGTGGGCAAAGAAGCGGCAGATGTAATATAATGTGGGTAAGTTTGAGGTTACGCACTTTGGTAGGAAGAATAGAGGCGTAGACTTTTCTAAATGGGGAAAGGCTTCAGAAATCTGAAGCACAAAGGGACTGGGAAGTCCTGGTTCAGGACTCTCAAGGTTAACATGTAGGTTCAGTTGGCAGTTAGGAAGGCAAATTCAATGTTAGCATTCATTTCTAGAAGGCTAGAATACAAGAGCAGGTATGTACTGCTGAGGCTGTATAAGGTTCTGGTTAGACCCCATTTGGAATATTGTGAGAAGTTTTACCTAAGGAAGGACGTGCTGGCCTTGGAGGGGGCCCAGAGGAGGTTCACAAGAATGATCCCAGGAATGAAGGGTTTGTCATATGAAGAACGGTTGTGGAGTCTGGGTCTATGCTCGATGGAGTTGAGAGGGATGAGGGGGGATCTAATTGAAACTTGCAGAATACCGAGGCCGAGATAGAGTGAATGTTTCCACTAGTGGGAGAGACTAGAACTCGAGGGACGCTCCTTTAAAACAGATGTGGAGAATTTCTTCAGCCAGTGTGTGGTGAATCTATGGAACTCATTGCCACAGAGGGCTGTGGAGGCCAGGTCATTGAGTGTCTTCAAGACAGAGAAAGATAGGTTCTTCATCAATAAGGGGATCAAGGGTTACAGGGAGAAGGCAGGAGAATGGGGATAGGAATCATATCAGCCATGATTGAATGGTGGGGCAGACTCGATGGCTGAATGGCAAAATTCTGCTCCTATATCTTATGGTCTTATTAGAATAGAGAAAAACTGTTGCCAAAAAGAGTATGAAGTCAGAAGACTGGGAGAATTTTTGAATTCAGCACTACGGCACCAGATGTGATAAAAGATGAGATTTAATTAGGTAATTCTGATACATAAACAAAATACAAACCAACTTGGTATAAGTGTAGTATTTGACATCTCTTCTGACATTCCAGTGCAGTAAAACTATAACCACTGAGGAACATCCAGCATAGACGTAATTTTACTGAGATGACACCATAGGTGGTGATTACTTCCTATTCATCTTGCAATTCAGTGTAGCAAACAATCCAGTTCTTATTAACGCACATAATTTTTTGGAAACAATTGGAACAACTTGCCCTCCTGTGTCGGTTCAAAGCCATACTTTTCAAGATTGTTCAGATCAAAATTCCCTTCCTGAAAGTCCTTCGATATTTGTGGAGCAACAGTTTCTGTGAAGAGTTTTTTGGCTGTCAGGGGTTGCTCTGTTCCTTTTGGTGCTTTGTAAGATACATAGGGTTTCAGTTTAAAACCTTCTAAGCTGGGGACTATAAACTCAGGCACCATTTTCCTGATCTTTATAAACTTGCCGCTGGAAGTAATAATCCCTCCTGGTCTGGCTCCCCGTGATCTATAGAAACTGCGGGGTCCACGCTTGCTTGTGAGTTCTGCTGTCCGATCGGCTCCACGCACCAAACCCCGAGCCAGATTTGACAGTAATCCCATGGTTGATCACACCTAACAAAGATAGATAAAAGAGTCATGGGTGACTAAACAGCTGCAAGCGATAAAGGCACAGCCTTTCACAAATATCCCCCAAATGTAGCTGGTTTTGTTGCCAATTCAAAATCAGAAAGATTGTTCAGAGAAAGGATTGAGGCAACACCAACATTCAGAAAAAGGGGCTTAAGCGGATGAAAGATCTCCGAAAACAATTCCATACATTCAAACTAACCTCGAGATAACCAACAAAATGCACAGCTCCAGAAATGAACCTTTGGTGCCAGCAGTTTGAAGAAATTCAGCACAAAATGCGAGTCTTCTAAAAATGCAGTCCCCATATTGTGACACTGAAAAATTCCCCATATATTGCAGAATAAAGTTTCTCAGACCTCTGGAGTAGTTTTATTACTGAATCATTATCACTTCCACTCCCTCATCTCCACACTTATCCAAACATAATTTTAACCTCACATAGCCATCCATACTATATCCAATTGAAGCATATAACGTTTTTTGGCCCTCTGTCAAAACTATCCATCTACTCTAGAATCATTCTGGTAAGCAAATATAACCCTGGCGCTCTCTAGCATATCTTTAACTCCCTACCTTTATTTTGGCCAACCAAGTATCTGACACACACAAACATCTATACACTGAGAAATTCAGAGTCTGCTTGGAATGTGGAGCACCCTTCCTCACTGTAGGGGAAGTCCTTTTTTACATTGACATAGCGCATTTATGAGACAGATAGTCAGAGCCATAACTATTGGGACTTCTAAATGTGTGAAAATGTACTTCAGGACTTTGAACCAGTGACAATGATGGAACAGCAATATAGATCCAAATTAGGATGGTGTGACTTGGAGAGCAACTTGCAGGAGGTGATGTTTCATTTGTCTGCTGTCATCATTCTTCCAGGTGGTAGAGGTTTGAAAGGTGCAGTTGAAAGAACTTTGACAAATAGCTACAATACATCTTGCAGATGGTGGGAGAGGGAGTGAATGTTTAAGCTGGTGAATGGGGTGCCAGTCAAGCAGGTTGCTCTTGTTCTATAGTGTCGAGCTTACTGATTGCTGTTCGAGCTGCATTCATTCAGGAAAATGGGGAGTATTCCATCACACTCCTGACTTGTGAGTCAGCAGGTGAGCTGCTCACTGTAGAGTACCCATTCTGTGAATGTTATTTATATGGCTGGTCCAGTTAATTCACTGGTCAATGGTGACCTCAGGATGTAAACAGCAGGGAATTCAGCAATGGTAATGTTATTGAATGTCATGGCAAGATTGTAAGATTCTTGCTGGAGATGCTCACGTGTGTGCCAATTATCTATGAGGAGAGACTGAGCAGATTGGGTTTGTATTCGTTGGAATTTAGAAGGCTGAGGGGGGATCTTATAGAGACCTATAAGATGATGAAGGGGCTGGATAGGGTAGAGATGGAGAGATTCTTTCCACTTAGAAAGGAAACTAGAACCAGAGGGCACAGCCTCAAAATAAAGGGGGGTCAGTTTAGGACAGAGTTGAGGAGGAACTTCTTCTCTCAGAGGGTGGTGAATCTCTGGAATTCTCTGCCCACTGAAGTGGTGGAGGCTACCTCGTTGAATATGTTTAAATCACGGATAGATGGATTCCTGATCGGTAAGGGAATTAGGGGTTATGGGGATAAGGCGGGTAAGTGGAACTGATCCACTTCAGATCAGCCATGATCTTATTGAATGGCGGGGCAGGCTCGAGGGGCTAGATGGCCTACTCCTGCTCCTATTTCTTATGTTCTTATCAGCTAAAGTCTGAATGATGTCCAGATCATGTTACATCCTGGCAGGGATTGCTTCTTTCAGGCGGTCCCCCTATAAGGGGCTGCCCTCCTTGCTTTGTCCTTCAGTTTGTTTAATTTAGTTTAATTAATTTATCTAAAAAGAATGGCTGAGGAGTCACAAATAGTGCTGAACTATGTGCAATCTATGATTTGATTTATTATTGTCACAAGAAGGTTAAGAGGTGACTTAATACAAGATGATCAGAGGATTAGATAGGGTGGATAGTGAGAGCCTTTTTCCTTGGATGGTGATGGCTAGCACGAGGGGACATAGCTTTAAATTGAGGGGTGATAGATATAGGACAGATGTCAGAGGTAGATTCTTTACTTGGAGAGTATAAGGGCGTGGAATGCCCTGCCTGCAACAGTAGTGGACTTGCCAACATTAAGGGCATTTAAATGGTCATTGGATAAACATATGGATGATATTGGAATAGCGTAGGTTAGATGGGCTTTAGATTGGTTTCACTGGTCGGCGCAACATCGAGGGCCGAAGGGCCTGTACTGTGCTGTAGTGTTCTATGTTCTATGTATTAGTATACAGTGAAAAGTATTGTTTCTTGCGCGCTATACAAAGCATAACGTACATAGAGAAGGAGAGGATGCAGGATATAGTGTTAGTCAAAGAACAAATAACAAAGAAAATTACAGCACAGGAACAGGCCCTTTGGCCCTCCAAGCCTGCACCAACCATGCTGCCCGACTCAACTAAAATCCCCTACCCAAAGAACAAAGAAAATTATTGTTAGGGTGCAGAGAAAGATCAACTTAATGCGAGGTAGGTCCATTCAAAGGTCTGATGGCAGCAGGGAAGAAACTGTCAATGGATGGGAGGCTGGTTTGAGTGATGGACTGGGCTACGTTCACGACCCTTTGTAGTTTAGTGTGGTCCTGGACAGAGCAGAAGCCATACCAAGCTGAGATATAACCAGAGAAAATGCCTTCTCTGGTGCAAGCATCCCCAAATCTGACCTTATGAAGGAGGGAAGGTCATTGATGAAGCGGCTGAAGATGGTTGGGCCTAAGGCATTATCCTGAGGGACTCCTGCAGTGATGTCCTGGAACTGAGATAATTGACCTTCAAAAAGTGCAACCACCTTCCTTTGTGCCAGGTATGACTCCTTCCGATTCCCACTGTCTCCAATTTTGCTAGGGCTTATTGATGCCACATTTCGCCTAATGTGCCCTTGATGTCAAGGGCAGTCACTCTCAACTTCTGGAGATCAGCTCTTTTGTCCATGTTTGGACGAAGGCTGTAACGCGATCAGGAGCTGAGAGCCCTGGTAAGAGCATCAGTGTGTAGGTTATTGCTATGTATGTGCTGGTTGATAGTATTGTCGACGACATTATGTATCTCTTTGCTAGTGATCGAGGATAGGCTGATGGGGCAATAATTGGCCATGTAGGATTTGTCCTGCATTTTATGGACAAGACATACTTGGGCAATTTTGCACATTGCCAAGTGGATATCTGTGTTGTAGCTGTACTGGGGCGCGGCTAGCTCTGGAGCACAAGTCCTTTTGTCGGAATGTTGTTAGGGTCCACAACCTTTGCTGTATCTAGTGCCTGCAACTCTTTTTTGTTATCATGTGGAGTAAATCAAATTGTTGAACATCAGCATTTGTGATGCTCATGAAGTTGATGTGGACCATCTACTGAGCACTTCGAGCTGAAGATGTGCGAATGCTTTTGCACTGATGTGGTGGGTTCTGCAATCATTGAAGATGGAGATGTTTGTGGAGCCACAGAAACCCTACAGTACAGGAGGCCATTCGGCCCATTGAGTCTGCAATCCCACCCAGGTCCTATCTCTGTAACCATCCTGCAATCCCCCTGACACTAAGGGGCAATTTAGCATGGCTACTCCACCTAACCTGCACATATTTGGACTGTGGTAGAAAACCGGGGCACCTGGAGGAAACGCACACAGACATGGGGAAAACGTGCAGACTCCACACAGTCACCTGAGGTCAGAATTGAAACCAGGTCCCTGGTGCTGTGAGGCAGCAGTGCCAACATGCCGTGCCTCTTCCTCTGGTTAGTTGTTTAATTGCCCACCAGAATTCATGGCTAGATGTGGCAGGACTGTCGAGTTTTGAACTGAACCAAGGTTGTTACCCTGGCTTGATGATAATGTCAGTGAAGGATATGCTGGGCCACAAAACTAGATTCTGGTGGAATACAATTCTATTGCTGCTGCTGATGGCCCACAGCATCCCTAATTTCCCAGATTAAGCTGTTTAGCACGGTGGTAGCACCACACAACATAATGAATGATATCAGCATTTATGAAGACTGCCTTTGTCTCCACAAGGACTGTGCAAATGACCACTCTTAGCACTAAGGTCATGTACAACGGCACCTATGTCAGATAGGTTGACGGGGTTGAGATCAAGTCGTTTTTTCCTCATTTTGATTTCTTCACCACCTACTACAGTTATGCCCTTTGGGATTCCACCAGTTCAGTCAGTATTGACATTACTGAGCTACTCCTGGTGATGGACAATGAAGACCCCCGCCAGAGTACATTCTGCACTTCCTTCGTTGCTTCTTCCAAGTGACCCATGTTTGACTTGATACCATGAAACATAATGGGGTTTGGCATAAATGCTGATGAGTTGCAGGGACACAGTCCTGACTGTACCCCACTTAGCCGCAGCCTTTGGTGAGTCTGTCCTGCTGTCGTGACAGGACATATCCAGAGATGGTGTTGGAGGAATTTGAAATATTCTGGGATTTAAAACACTAATAATGACTATTAGAATAGAGTGGATTAGCCTAGGATAAGAATCACCATATATATATTTTATAGAGGTACCGTCTGCATAGAAACACATATAACCACAATTAAATAATTTAAACGTGTATTACAGCTTGGTTAAAGGCACAGGGTTCTAAGGCATCATGGGAAAATAGTCCAGTAAAGAGAACCACATTCTTTATAACAATACACTCACAGAAGCATAGCTCTTATTGGCATGGACTCTAGACAGTCCCTATGAATAGAAAGTTCATAAGCCAAGGGCAAAGCTAACGAACTCAGACAGCTCAATGAATAGACAAAGCCTTCAACCAGATAAGAGAGTCTGGAACAGGCCATGGGTGGCCATGGGAAAGGCAGTCAGAAATCACTTGTAACCACAGCTCTTATGCTGTCAGAGAATAATTTAATTGGCCAAGTTAAATGACATTTATTAATAATGATTGACCTGATGATTGGTTAATTTCTAACTAGGATGAGCCAGTGGATGTGTAACATGACTTTTGGAAGTTGTATAATTGTATTGCCACTGTGATGTAACTTCAGAGAAGTATTGGACCGCCCAATCCTTCGCTCCCAGCATACGTTGGTCAATAAAGAATGTCTTTCACCAGGATACTCTTGGATCGCCCTGAGTAACGGAGCAAAAAGCCGCACAACTGGGAAAGAACTGGGATAAGAACTGCACTAAAAAAGGATAACAGTTAGTCTGGACGCTAGGGGTCTCCAGTGAGGAACTCGAGAACAGAAAGCGTAACGGACAAGGGCCACACGATGGTGACGGTCAGTCCGGGAGCAGGGAGTCTCCAGTGAGTGACTCGAGAACAATACAGATAGTTGACGTTAGGAGACAAGGACTGCACAATGATGACGGTTGGTCCAAAAGCGAGAGACCTCCAGTGGGGGTCTGAAGACAATTTGACACATATCTCCAAATGTTACTGAGGAGTACATAGGAGCAGCAGGCCATTCAGCCCCTCAAGCCTGCTCCATCATTCAACTTGATCATGCATGATCATTTACCTCAATGTACCTTTCCTGTGCTATCCCTGCATCCCTTGATGTTATCGATCTCTGTCTTGAACATATCCAATGACTGAACCTCTAAAGCGCTCTGGGGTAGAGAATTCCAAAGATTCGCCATCCTCTGAGTGAAGAAATTCCTCCACAGCTCAGTCCTAAATGACCTGTTCCTTATTCTGAAACTGTGTCCCCTGGTTCCCAACCAGGAGAAACATCCGTTCTGCACCTACTCTGTCTAACCCCTTAATAATTTTGTAAGTTTCAATGAGATCACCTCTCAATTTCCAAATCTCCAGAGAAAATAGGCCCAGTCTCCTCAGACAGTACCACTATCCCATGGTTTAGTCTGTGAACTTCTGCCACACTCCCTTTATAATAGGTATATCATGCTTTAGATAAGGAGACCAAAACTGTACACAATACTCCAGGTACGATTTAACCAAGGCTCTGTACAATTGAAGTAAAGCCATCTTTATACTCCTACATTCAAATTCTTTTGCGATAAAGGTCAACATATCATCTGTCTTTCTAATTACTTGCTGCACCTGCATGTTAGCTTTCAGTGATTTGTGAACGAGGACACCCAGTTCCCTTTGGACATCAACACTTCCCAAATCTTCCCCATTTAAGAAATATTCTGTTCCATCGACCAAAATTAATAACTTCACACGTAGCTATGATATATTCCATCTGCCATGTTCTTGCCCACTAACTAAGCCTGCCTAAATCCCGCTGAAGCATCTTTGCACCCTCCTCAATTCACATTCTCACCTACCTTTGTATCATCTGCAAACTTGAAAACATTACATTTAGTCCCCACATCCAAATCATTGATATGGAAGACTGAACAGCTGGGAACAAATACTAGTGGCACCTCACTAGTGATAGTCTGCCAATCTGAGAATGATCCATTTCTATTCTGTTTTCTGTCCATTAACCAATCCTAAATCCATGCCAGAATATCACCCCTATGTCGTGTGCTCTAATGATGTTTGTGAACCTCCCTTGTGGACATTATCAAAAGTCGTGTGGAAATCCAAATACATCACATCCATGGGTCCCCTCTATCTATTCTGCAATAACATCCTCAAAAAAATAAAACAGGTTTGCCAAACATGATTTCCCTTTCATAAATCCATGCTGACTTTTTCCAACCAGATCATTACTTTTTAAGTATCAAGTTGTCACATGTTTTATAATAGGTTCTCCCATTTTCTCTACATAGTAAAATCCCACCATTCACAGGAGTTACATTCCTGTGAAACTTCACAGGCGATGAAAATGCTTTTCAGTGAGACTCAGTTAGATAGGTTCCAACAATGTAAGGGCAGCGTAGGATTGTGCAGTTACTGTGCAGCAAATTGTGGTAAAGCTCCTGCATATGACAGACAGGGGAAGCCTGGTAAGAGAAATATACAAACAAGGAAGCGGCAAAAGGTGGGGCTTTACTGTCCTAATGTCAGATTAATAGGTCTGTAGTTCACAAACAAAGTAAGAGTTTTAACAACACCAGGTTAAAGTCCAACAGGTTTATTTGGCAGCAAATGCCATTAGCTTTCGGAGTGCTGCTCCTTCGTCAGATGGAGTGGAAATCTGCTCTCAAACAGGGCAGAGACACAAAATCAAGTTACAGAATACTGATTAGAATCCGAATCTCTACAGCCAACCATGTCTTAAAGATACAGACAATGTGAGTGGAGGGAGCATTAAGCACAGGTTAAAGAGATGTGTATTGTCTCCAGACAGGACAGCCAGTGAGATTCTGCAAGACCAGGAGGCAAGCTGTGGGGGTTACTGATAGTGTGACATAAACCCAACATCCCGGTTTAGGCCGTCCTCATGTGTGCAGAACTTGGCTATCAGTTTCTGCTCAGCGACTCTGCGCTGTCGTGAAGGCCGCCTTGGAGAATGCTTACCCGAAGATCAGAGGCTGAATGCCCGTGACCGCTGAAGTGCTCCCCCACAGGAAGAGAACAGTCTTGCCTGGTGATTGTCGAGCGGTGTTCATTCATCCGTTGTCGTAGTATTTGCATGGTTTCCCCAATGTACCATGCCTCGGGACATCCTTTTCTGCAGCGTATCAGGTAGACAACGTTGGCCGAGTTGCAAGAGTAAGTACCGTGTACCTGGTAGATGGTGTTCTCACGTGAGATGATGGCATCCCTTGTCGATGATCCGGCACGTCTTGCAGAGGTTGCTGTGGCAGGGTTGCGTGGTGTCGTGGTCACTGTTCTCCTGAAGGCTGGGTAGTTTGCTGCAGACAATGGTCTGTTTGAGGTTGTGTGGTTGTTTGAAGGCAAGAAGTGGGGGTGTGGGGATGGCCTTGGCGAGATGTTCGTCTTCATCAATGACATATTGAAGGCTCCGGAGGAGATGCCGTAGCTTCTCCGCTCCGGGGAAGTACTGGACGACGAAGGGTACTCTGTCCACCATGTCCCGTGTTTGTCTTCTGAGGAGGTCGGTGCGGTTTTTCGCTGTGGTGCGTCGGAACTGTTGATCGATGAGTCGAGCGCCATATCCTGTTCTTATGAGGGCATCTTTCAGCGTCTGGAGGTGTCTGTTGTGACCCTCCTCATCCGAGCAGATCCTGTGTGTACGGAGGGCTTGTCCGTAGGGGATGGCTTCTTTAACGTGTTTAGGGTGGAAGCTGGAGAAGTGGAGCATCGTAAGGTTATCCGTGGGCTTGCGGTACAGTGAGGTGCTGAGGTGACCGTCCTTAATGGAGATGCATGTGTCCAAGAATGCAACCGATTCCGGAGAGTAGTCCATGGTGAGTCTGATGGTGAGATGGAACTTGTTGATGTCATCATATAGTTTTTTCAGTGATTGTTCACCATGACTCCAAAGGAAGAAAATGTCATTGATGTATCTAGTGTATAGCATCGGTTGAAGGTCCTGTGTGGTGAAGAAGTCTTGTTCGAAGCTGTGCATGAAGATGTTGGCATATTGAGGTGCGAATTTGGTCCCCATGGCTGTTCCGTGTGTCTGGATGAAGAACTGGTTGTTGAAGGTGAAGACATTGTGGTCCAGGATGAAGCGGATGAGTTGTAAAATTGCATCTGGAAACTGGCCGTTCCAGCAATGCCATCATCGTGGGGGATGCTGGTGTAGAGTGCCGAGACATCCATTGTGACGAGGAGTGCTCCTGGTTCAACTGCATCATGTGCGTTGAGTTTCTGTAGGAAGTCCGTAGTGTCGCGACAAAAGCTGGGGGTTCTTTGGACAACGGGTTTCAGGATGCCCTCGACATAGCTGGAGAGGTTCTCGCACAGGGTCCCATTGCCCGATACGATGGGACGGCTGGTGTGTTTGCCTTGTGTATCTTCGGGAGGCAGTAGAGATCTCCAACGCGGGGAGTACGTGGGATGAGAGCACGGAGGGTGCTTTGAAGGCCCGGATCAAAGGTCTTGATCAGAGTGTTGAGTTGACGGGTGTGTTCTTTGGTTGGATCTGTGGGTAACTGTCTGTAGTGTTCCTCGTTGTTCAGTTGTTGGTACACTTTTTTGCAGTAATCCGTTGTTCAGTATGATGATGGGAAACCATGCAGACGCTACGACAATGGATGAATGAACACCGCTCGACAATCACCAGGCAAGACTGTTCTCTTCCTGTGGGGGAGCATTATGTGCCCTGTTTGAGAGCAGATTTCCACTCCATCTGACGAAGGAGCAGCGCTCCAAAAGCTAATGGCATTTGCTACCAAATAAACCTGTTGGACTTTAACCTGGTGTTAAAACTCTTACTGTGTTTACCCCAGTCCAACGCCGGCATCTCCACATCATGGTTCACAAACAAAAACAGAAAATAATTGAAAATCTCAGCAGGCCTGACAGCATTTGTGAGAGAGAAAAGAGCCAACATTTCGAGTCAGGATGACTCTTTGTCGGAACTAAAGACAACTGAAATAGGATGAGATTTATACTGTAGGGAGGTGGTTGGAGCAGTAGGGGCTGGATAGAGGGCCAGTAATAGATGGAGGCTAGGGAGAGATTGACAAAGATGAACAAAAAAGACAAAGGGACTGTAAATGGTACCGATCATGGCTAAGAAGGGTGATAGCGGCACGTTAAGAGATCAGAATGTGTCAATGGCAGAACAAAGATAAGCAGTGTTTCAAAGGACAACATGGAACAGGTAACAGATGGCCCTAACGGGTGGGGAGAGATGGTGGGAAGAGAAAAAAGATGGGAAGTGGGATAAAATCAGGATGGAAAATTTAATTAATGGATGAAAATAAAAATAGAGTGGAGGTGGAAGAGAGAGTTCACAGTGTGAAGTTATTGAACTCAAGGTACAGTCCGGAAGGCTGTAGAGTGCCTAATCAGAAGATGACGTGCTGTTCTTCCAGTTTGTGTTGAACTTCACTGGAACATTGTAACAGGCCAAAGATGGACATGTGGATATGAGAGCAAGATGGTGTGTTGAAACGTCAAGCAACAGGAAGGTCTGGATCATGTGGGTGGACTGAAGGTGTTCAGCAAAGTGGTCACCCAGTCTGCGTTTGGTCTCGCTGATGGAGAGTAGACCGCAATGGGAGCAGTGAATGCAATAGACCAGATTAAAGGAGCTGCACGTGAAGCGCTGCTTCACCTGAAAAAAGTGTTTAGGCCCTTGGATGGTGAGCAGGGAGGAGGTGGAGAGGCAAGAACTGCACCTTCTATGATTGCATGGGAAGGTGCTATGGGAAGAGAATGAGGTATTGGTTGTGATGGAGTAGTGGACCAGGGTACCCAGAGGGAAAGGTCCCCGTGGAATGCTGATACAAAGAGTGAGGGGTGGGGGTTGGGGGAAGAGAGAGAGTAGTGGCATCATGCTAGCATTGCCAGAAATGGCAGAGGACAATCCTTTGAATGTGGAGGTTGGTGAGGTGAAAATTGAGGACATGGGGGACCCTATCCTGGCTCTGGGAGGGAGGGGAAGGGGTGAGAGCAAAGGCCCAGGAGATGGGCTGGGCACGGTTCAAGGTCCTGTCAACTACAGTGGGTGGAAACCATGACTAAGAAAGAAGGAAGACACATCAGCATTATTGATTTGGAAAGTGGCATCATTGAAACTGATGTGGCAGAGGCGAAGGAATGGGATGGAGTCCTTACAGGATGCGGGGTATGAAGAGATTTAATTGAGATAGCTGTGGCAGTCAGTGGGCTTATAGGAGTGGACTATGTGAAGAAGAATGGAAATTGGAAGCAAAATTGATAAACTTTTCAGGTCCACTCAAGAACATGTAACAGCACCCAAATAGTCATTGTACCAATAGAAGAGTTGTTGGAGGGAACTGGAGTAGGACTGGAACAAGGAATGTTCCACACACTCTATAAAGAAACAGGCAAAACTCGGACTAATACAGTTTGTAATTCCCCGTTTCGTCTTTCCCCACTTTATTAAACAGTGGAATTACATTTGCAACACTTTTGCAGGCTCAATTGGGCTGTTTTGTGCTTGGTTGGTATTTGGTGGTCCATTCTGTTTTTTGTCTTATTAAACCTATCTGTAACGGATAGCTACAACTGAGTGGCTTGCCGTACCATTCCAGAGGACACTTAAAAGTCAACTACATTGCTGTGGTCTGGATCATATCAAGGCAAGAGCACATAAGATCAGCAGGCTCCTTTCTCTAAAAGATTCATGAGTTTCATGCCATCTTCCATTGCGAAAAAGATACAAAAGTCTGAGGTCGCGTACCAACCGATTCAAGAACAGCTTCTTCCCTGCTGCTATCAGACTTTAGAATGGACTTACCTTCCATTAAGTTGATCTTTCTCTACACCCTAGCTATGACTGTAACACTACATTCTGCACTTTCTCCTTTCCTTCTCTATGAAACTGTATGCTCTGTCTGTATAGCGCGCAAGAAACAATACTTTTCACTGTATACTAATACATGTGACAATAATAAATCAAATCATTCCTCATTCTAGTGTTTCTGGGTGTGGTTGGTTGAATTTAAATGTCCAAGCTGAATGTGAATCGATTGCCTCCATGATGGCTTTCCGCGCATGTTCACTGTTAGTGAGACGGGCTGTCACCGGGGCGACAGGCTCCGCGATTGCTTTAGGCCGCACCAGCCAGATTCAACCCCGGGTCTCTCCGCCTCCCCCGGGCCTTTACCGGCCCTCTCCGCCTCCCCGGGGCCTTCACCGGCCCTCTCCGCCTCCCCGGGGCCTTCACCGGCCCTCTCCGCCTCCCCCCCGGCCCTCTCCGCCTCCCCCCCGGCCCTCTCCGCCTCCCCCCCGGCCCTCTCCGCCTCCCCCCCGGCCCTCTCCGCCTCCCCCCCGGCCCTCTCCGCCTCCCCCCCGGCCCTCTCCGCCTCCCCCCCGGCCCTCTCCGCCTCCCCCCCCGGCCCCTCTCCGCCTCCCCCCCGGCCCTCTCCGCCTCCCCCCCGGCCCTCTCCGCCTCCCCCCCGGCCTTCACCGGCCCTCTCCGCCTCCCGCGGGTCTCTCACCCTCAGTTTCTCTTTTCCTCGCGCTCCGCCGCTAACCCCACAGCAAGCCGCACCACCATTGGCTGCCCCGCACTGTCCAATCGCCAGCGGCCGTGTTGTTTCGGCCAATCAGGAGACGGTGTGCGCGCGCAACACAACAGCCCCTCAGTGTTGGGGTCAGAGGG